>NW_028301580.1:340000-607500 GCF_042242905.1 Orbicella faveolata | reverse complement strand
AGAACCCTATTGGACTACTGTTTTATAATAGTTGTAAGTAATCTCTGCCCCTTCTGAAGGACACTGCAAGCATTTGTTTAACATTTTTGGCACCAACAGGCGTTGGTAATGACCAGATCCTCTCCACATTGACGAGAAAATTTAATCGCACGACTAATTTTAAGTGTGGGGTATGTTTTAACATACCCTATACGGGGGTGGTTTGCCCAAATTTTGAATTTTTTCAGTTTACTAGAATTCTCCTAATTCGCAACTTTTGGATACAACAAGCTGCTGCGAGATGAGGCTCGCTCCAGATCTTTTTTTTTATAAACTGGCGAATGAAAAGTCGACATTTAACATTTAATGACTGGTCCCGAGGGAAACAGTGAATTTTGTTTCCCGAGAATCTCAATGTTTCCCGAGACGACGTCGAGGGAAACATTGAGATTCGAGGGAAACAAAATTCACTGTTCCCCCAGGGGACCAGTCATTAAGTGATTTGTTGTATAGCAGAACAAAACAAAAGCAGATTTTGAAAAACGCGTTGAGATTCCAGCGACAACATCAGGCCACCTTGCACTGCACGCTCTGATCACGTGCAACAGCGGTCAACATTTCGCGGGTAACAGTGAACTGTTTCCCGTTTGACATCACAGTTTTCGCAATGTTGCCCGCTCGTGGCATTTGGCGGTAAACAGCTTCATTGTTAGATGTCATGTGACCATGAACTAGCCAATGAATGGGTGCGCTGTAGCGGGAAAAACTCCAGCTATATAACAATTTTACTGATTTAGAATAACTCGGGGCTGACTTATGGAATTTTGCGATGTCATAAATCAAGAAAACAAACATACATGTACCCAAATCGTGTCTTGTGACTTGAATTAGGAATGAAAACTGAAACACCAGGTAAATGAAACGGCTGACAGTGTGATATAAAAAAAAGACTTCATGGTTGGTCGAAATCGAAAGCTTATGTTACGGTTCGAAAGTGTGATAATTCTCGTGTCATTGTTATTTTAGAAGCAGATTTCCTTTCAGAGCTGATACAGACTGGAAATTCGAATTTCATTCTGAGTTGGGAGCTTTTTGGGAGAGGTAAGTACAGTAAGTCTAACGCAAAGGTTTTGTCCTAAAGAACTAATGCTCGAAAACTGTTTTATAATTAAGATAATGTATGCCATTTCAAAAAGACAGGAATTTTTAACCTGTGTAAATTATAATTGCTCAAGATTAAGATTTGGGGAGTTTAACTGGCTTGGGCATTTCAATGCTTGAGGGGGAGGGGGGGGAGGGGGATAAGCCTTTTGATCTTAAACAGCTCTAACCTCTCATAAGCTCCCATAGTTTCTGTTAGGTCTCCTCGCCACTTCTTTTCTACTTTTCCCATATTATTGGTAATTTCTATTATTGTGTGGCAAATAAAAGTAATAATAATAATGTGAAGGTGAATTAATCGACATGACACGAGCGTGGGACAAAGAAAAATTCTGAGTCCCCGACAGGAATCGAACCCATGACCTCCCGAACACCGGGCGGGCGCTCTATCCACTGAGCTACGAGAACTCATGGAGAGCAAGGTCATTTAACTGAGTTCATATATGATAGGTGTCCTGCATACTGCTAGGATCAACGCTATCGAATTCATCGTGAGTAGTGATAAGTTAATAAAGATGGTGAATTTTAAGCTCGGTAATGAAATGTGAAGGTGAATTAATCGACATGACACGAGCGTGGGACAAAGAAAAATTCTTTCTTGGTTGACTCAGAAGTGATAAAAAATGTACCGCGCGTGTTAGTCCTACCTAATTCCTATTGAGCCATCATGAGCGAAATCTCTATATATCATATAGACACGAGTGTTTTACTGGAAAATATACCACTCGTAAAATTCATTCGAAACCACATCCGGGACTCGAGTGACGTATTTTCCATATCCTCACTAGTGAAGATATCGATAATTTCACTGATATCAAGTTTGTCTCTTAAATTGTTCTTAAATTCGTTCGTGTATCATTACAACATCTTCGGGTCTTCCTCGAAAGTCTTCGGCAATCTTCGGTAACCTTCAGCAATCATCGGAAGTTTTCGAAGATGTTCGGTAACGTTCGTGTGACCTTCGGACGTGTTTTGGAAATCTTCGGAAAGTGGTCGGAAATCTTCGGAAAATCGTCACACACGCCGTCATCAGTATGTCTATATAGTAGCAGAATTTTCATTGTTATGCTGCACCTCTATGGCACACGTGAAGATACTAAGATATGGGCGAAAATAATTTCCGCGCATGCGAAGACGTGCAGCAGTACGGAGGTTTTCGTCGCTGAGGGGAGCTGGGTGGGGCAAAAAGCGAACTCTGAACAGACCTCTCTGGGCATGAACGCATAACAGAACGATCTCAAGTGCGGAGGGCGTATAAATACTCTGCTCAATACACATGGGTATTACGAGGGTCTCTAGAGGAAAAGTATGCTAATTTATATAGCTTGTTAGATTTATGTACTTGCGATCGAAAAAGAAATCGGTGACAGATATGAAGAGGCCTCCTGTTACGTAAACCTTGGAGTTGTGTATGGATCAGTTGGCGAATGTGACAAGGTTAGAGAACATCTCGAGAAATCACCAGGGATCCGTAAAGAAATCGGTGACAGAAATGGAGAAGTCTCCTGTTACTTAAACCTTGGAGCTGTGTATCAATCAGTTGGCGAATATGACAAGGCTAGAGAACATATCGAGAAATCACTTGCGATAAGTAAAGAAATCGTTAACAGAAACGGAGAAGCCTTCTGTTACTCAAATTTCGGAGCTGTGTATCAATCAGTTGGCGAATATGACAAGGCTAGAGAACATTTTGAGAAATCACTTGCGATCAACAAAGAAATCGGTGACAGATATGGAGAAGCCACCTGTTACTTAAACCTTGGAGCTGTGTATCTATCAGTTGGCGAAAAAGATAAGGGTAACGAACATTTAGAGATAGCATTGACGATCAACAGAAAAAGTGGTGACAAGCCAGGAGTATAATTATGTGCTGTCATAATGTTGCTGCTTCATTTCGCTCTCTTAGTAGATATCCCAAGGCTAACGAATGTAATCAGGAAGCACTTTCCATAGCATCAAAAATTGAAGACATAGTTGGTAAAGCCGACTCTTTATTAATGCAAGGACATATCTTGTACTCAATTAGTAGCTGTGTGAAGGCTAAAGAATGTTACGAAGAAGCAATTGCGATCAGCAAAGAAATTGGAGACCGAGATTTACAAGCCAATTGTTGCTAATCATTAGGAAAGGTTCTTTTCAAAGATGGTGAATATGTTAAGGCTGAAGAACTTTATACAAACTCACTTGCGATTAGTGAGGACATTGGAGATGTTTTTCTGCAGTATCAATCACTCGAGGCATTAGCAGACATAAGATTAAAAGAAGGAAAGATTCAGGAAGCTTTCTCGTACTTACTTACTGCTATCGAAAAATGCGAGAAAATGCGCGGCTCCTTACGAGATAACGATCAATGGAAGATATCGTTTTCGGATGACAACATTTCTTCCTGCAAGATCCTCTGTACATGGCTTTGTGAAACCAGAAATCCCGTGCCAGCTTTGTATGTTTAAGAGCTTGGGAAGGCTAGGTCTTTGGGAGAATAAATGTCAGCTCAGTATTCTATGAAAAATCAAGTTTCCGCTAATCCTCAAACATGGTCTGGTATTGAAAGCATCAAGGACAGAGAACGTAATGGTTCTTGTCTATACGTCTCCTATTTTTCTGATAGCATGTATTTCTGGATTCTTAAAAGAGGTGGAGTCACAAATTTCCAAAAGCTAGATCAAAGGAAGTGAAGTTATTGCTTACAAAGGAATTGTTCAAAATCTTCATGACTTTTTAACAAGTGAAAGCTTTAGAAGTTTTGGCATGTCACCTAAGGAGCTACACAAGGATGAGTCTTTTAATGTCATGCAAGGGAAATCCAATTCATGCGGGGATGACAGCCAAGAAGGATTCCTAATTGGAAATAAAAGTAAAGAGAACCGAGGACCTAAAATGGATGTTCCTCTGTGTTTCAAACTAATCATCGCTCCTGTGGCTGACTTGCCTGATGAAAGTGGAAAGACCCTATCCAAGACTTTCAAGATTCGTGTCGCTCTTTCTTTAACAACTCGCAGGCTCATCCATGACAGTCCAGTAGAATATCACAGTCAGACCGGTGCACTGATAGTGGGGAATCCTGATGTTGGTGAGGTGATTTTCAAAGGATGTCTTAAGTCCATTTCGAGACCGCCTTGTGCAGAAGAGGAAGCGAAGAAGGCAGGAAGAAAGCTGGGTGTTAGCCTTTACTAGGACAGCAGGCTACTAAGCAGGCGGTACTTCAAGCGATGAATTCGGTGGCCCTGATTCATTTGGCTGCTCACGGTGATGCAGAAAGAGGCGCAATTGCCCTGACACCTTCTTTTCGCATCCTAACAGTATACCTCGAGAGGGTCTCTACTTATTGACAATGTCTGAAATTGCACAAGTTCGACTGCGAACTAAACTGGTAGTCCTCAGCTGTTGCCACAGTGCACGTGGAGGATCTGGCGCACGCTCAGTGTTGGTGTCACTGTGGGCCCTAGAAGACAGCCCAACAGAGATGTTAAGGAGTCTTTTCTACGATCACCTTGTTCGTGGGGAAGGCGCTAGTGATTCTCTTCATCTGGCCATGACGTGGATGAGATGTAACGGCTCAGTACTCTAACGTGAAGCAGTGGGCACCTTTTCTACTGATTGGAGATAACGTGACGTTTGATTTTGGAAAGTAAGGTAAGATTCCTTGAAAAAAGCGCTTTCTCTTTGCTATCAAAGGGTTCCTGGTGTAATTATTCAGTATTTTGCCAAGTGCAATTTTTTAAAAGGTTAAGGTGCACCATCTGTGATAGTTTAATTAAATTGTTTGTTCTTCAGTGGCGGACATGGAATTTTCTAACAACTAAACTGTTTTCGATGAGAATAGATGCCATAAAATTACGTAACCTGAAATGCAGCGTACGCCACTTTTCGGATAATGTGTTTAAGCTGTAAACTGTACGATGAAACAGCTCGTGGTCCCAGCTTAAGTTTGAATAATTCATGATTTTATTTATTTAACTACATCGGAAGCTACTGCCATTGTATATATTTTTAATAGTTTAATGTTTTGTTAATAAGAGAAATGATCTACGGAGTATTCCGCCCAAAATGCCTTTATTTTGCTAAGGCTTGAAATATAAATCAAAACTAAATATATCTGTTGTGGTTTCAACTTGACAGGATGAAATTTCACCGATCGACGTTTCAAAGAATCTTCTCAGGATATTTTTACTTTGCTTTAACTTTTGCAGATCTCGGAGCGGTCTAGAAACAGCCAATCCCGTGAAAGGAATCCAAGACGAAAACATCCACGCAATGCGCGTGATAACATTCGGGTAAGAACTAAGTACGATGTCAAAAGGAACTTGAGGGATAAGCTTGATTATTATACATTGAACTCACTAGCTCTTTTCTGATTGGCCAAAAGCGTACAGTGAATTTTCGAAATCAGCTCCTGTGACGTCATCTAGCTGTAGATTGTACAATGATCATGTCAAGGACACTCAAGGTCACGGGTAATCATGTCATGTACGACCGCGGTGCATGATTTCTTCGGGTAATCATGTCAAGTTCGTCCGCTTGGTGTTGCTTGCCGTCAGTGAAGAAGTAAAAACGTGACTTCCTTTTCTTTTCTCGTTCAATGTATAATAAAACAATTATTAGATTCGGTTTTTGTGGCATTGAATAATCAAGGTCTCGGTAAGGGTTATCAGCCTTAGCCTTCGGCTTCGGCTGATAACCCCTACCTCGACCTTGATTATTCAATGCCACAAAAACCGAATCTAATAATTGTTTAAAATGATGCTTTTATGCTGGATTAACAGTGAGTTTTACCCTTCATCCCCTCTTGGTTGTCTCTATTCTGATTTGAGGGAGATTATCAAGACCTTCTGGGGCAGGTCTAAGGAGGAGGGACCCCCTAAATAAAAAAAAATGCGACATTATAACACGCTTACTTGGCCTCAGTATGTCGGAAATCCCATTTACGAAGACTTCAATTTTAAAAATTTTCAGGGGGGAGGATGTCTCCGCCGGACCCCCTTCAGGGGACCGCCCTCGGCGCTCCGTATCGCTAACCTCAAAATCTGTAAAATCTTGTTTCCACCCCAGACCTTTTATACGCTTATCGCAGCTCCCCTCGCGTGTAAATCTCACATTTCGCAATTCTACTCGACATCACGGGTTCAACAAGTTTCTCCACCCACCTTCCCTTTAGTGCCGCTAAAACCGTTCAACTCACTCTATTGCCTTTGCAATTTTTTTTTTCACGTACAATTTATCCCTCACTTGGCAAAGTGGCTTTTCCGTGAATGTTAGTTCATTACTATTTGTGCAGCTGCTTTCAAGAAATATAGTAATTTTCTGAAACGGTCAATGTAACCAATCCCACCGCACCAAATAAAGTCGAGTTTGTCTTGTTTTAAAGTATGAGATATCAGCTAGCTAAACATCGGTCCAAAAAATTAAACTTTGCCTGGTTTTGTACGAGTAACTTTCAGCTATAATGCATTTAGGTAAGTCATTTGCGTTTAACAATATAATCCATATTTTAAGGTTGATAAAAATCCAATTTAACTTTTATAACATTAACACACAACCATTGGCAAATAGCGCATAAACAGTTTACACAGCAATAACAGAAGAGACAATGCTTTGATGTACAACTAGATTCTCCAAACTGTACGACAGGAAACATCAAGATAAAATAAGGAGAATTTATATCCTGACATTTTGATGTTATGAGTTTGTCTCCCGTTTATTTTACTAAGGCCCCATTTATATGGTCCCGGGTACCCGAGACAACCCTTCCCCGAGTTACCCTGGCCGAGGTAACTTTTAGCTTATTTCTTTGCAAAATTCAACCGTACCAACCGTCTACATTAGGATCGCGAACCCGTCTCGGGGGGTGAGACAACTCCGGTGGGCGAGTTGTCTAGCCTCGGCAGGTAGGGTAACCCTGGCAAGCGGGACAACTTTTCTTCATGTGAACGCTTTGGCTCGCCTGACCGGGACAACTCTTGGCGTGACGAGTGTCACGTAATGCCTAGATTAAGGGTTTAAAGCAAAAGTTCAACTCGGCAAAAACCCACTGTGATCGAATCACCCAGGGAAACGCAAAGAAAGAGGGATATTTGCGCAAATTTATTTTTCAATATGGGTTATGAATAATCATGCAGGGTCAACTGTGACTCGGGCTACAGGGACTACGTTTTCACATATAAACGCTAGCTATAGTTGCCTCGGAGGTAGGGTCGTCTCGGGTACCCGAGACTATACAACTGGGGCCTAATTGTAATCGAACTTTCCCAGCTTTTTGAGTTAAGTGATATATGAAGCCATGAAGCTTTCAGAAAATCCCTTTTAGATGAAGTTATCAACATTTCAATGCAGAAGAAGGTCTATCTAAGGTAACAAACGAATCTAAAACGTCTTTCATTACGATTATCCATAGCAACATCATTAAAATGGCTTGTTCTTTAAACGAAATTCAAGAAGCGGATAATCTTTTCTTTCAGTACTAGCTATCTCACTTTGACTAATGGCCTATCTCCAGCTGCAATTAACAAAACCTCCAAGCTTTATTTTGCGTTATAAAGTGTAAAGTAAATAAGGAAGCATGAAAGTGTTACTCGATGGCTTTCACACATTTGAATGGTCACACATTAGGGTTTTGTCCAACCGAATCAAGTTCGAACCGCTATGAAACAGCACCGGATGAAAGTATTACTCAGTAGATTTTTTAAAGTAATTTTTATCCAGACTATTAAATTTTATAACCCTTTTACACAGCACAATAAAAGTGCTGTTCAGTAGCTTTCCGATTTGAATGGTCACACACTAGGGCTTTATCCAAAGACTTAAAAAGTTAGAACCACTTTGTACAGTGTAATAAAGAGTGCTACATAAAAGTACTGCTCAATAGCTTTCATTTGAATGGTCACACACTAGGGCTTCATCCACAGACTTAAAAGTTAGAGCCACTTTGTACAGCATAATAAACATTGCCACATGAAAGTACTGCTCAATAACTTTTGCACTGTTTAACAGCATTGATTCGTATGCAAGAATCACATACCACGTTAAAATTTCTAACATTTCTTAGACAACTTTTCAATCGCCAAAGAACAACAAGAAAGCAACCCAGCCATGGATATTTTTAACATAATTTTTCTTATACAGTTTCTTCCACATCTGCGCTAATATTGAGAAGACTGTCTTTGTCAAATCTACATTGTTGTTTTTGGTTATTGCTTCAACTTCAGATAATGACAGAAACTTATTGCTGACTGTCAGCAAACTGCAGGTGTTTGCTGCCTTTTTCGCTATTTTTCCTCGACAGGCGTTATAATTTATAGAGAGTTTAATTAACTACGACAGCAGAACGCCGAGGAAAACGTCGATTTAAAAATGAATTTGAATCAGTTTTACCTACGAATCTCGCGATACTCTAAAATCATTTGCTTTGTGTCTTTTTGTCAAAACTATCCCGAAACTGAATAATGGCACGGAGCTTAAAGATATGATCGAAATACAAATTTTAAAAACTATCCGTCGTGGTTCACGTTCTCCAGACAATGCAGAATTTGGTGATTTTACGTTGTTGTTTTGCAGCGAGACGGCAAAGAAATGTACCAACACAATAGGTCCTTTGCAGGATCCGGTCACATGGTACGGAATTAATTATGCCGGGACGCAAGTTGCACAGTGGGACCGCTTTCATAACAAAGCAAAGTCGGGCTGGAGTGGTACGAGTTCCTTTGTTTTGCAAGTCCCACTGTGTAACTTGCGTCCCAGCGCAATTAATTCCGAACTGACCGAATCCTGCAAAGGGCCTATTATAACCGGCACGTGCACAGCCATCGTTCTACTCATAAAACTTTTTGTTTAACGACGTTCTGGTTACCGTTGCCGTCGTGGTTTTCTTAAACTCCCTATTATAACTGCAAACGTGCGGTAAATCCGAAAGAATTTACGTTTTCGATAGCACTACGATTCTCGCCGATTGCAACTTGCGTCTAACGGCTTCATTAGAAACAAAACTACCACGTCTGCACTAGCTGTATTAAAAACAGAAACTCGATGTAACTGAATCAATTTTAGATAACCCTTTTCTGTTTTATTTACATTGATCTTGAATCCATTTAAAACTTTCAGGCTTGAAACTGCCGCTTCTGGACAAAAGTTCACAAACTGAATTGCGCTTGTTATGCTTTCTGTTATCTCTGCCAAGCATCATGGCAACAGGTTAGTGGCAACAAGCAACAGTCTCTCTTGTGTTACTAGTTTCTCTGGTTTTACTATGTCAGTTGTTTTTCAAGGAGCAGTTTTCAATTGAATTTCGTTAAACCAAAACCAAAGTTATCACTCTGGCCAATCGCAAAGGACACACACAATCCAATGAACTAATCAAAACTTGAAGAAAATATATGTAGCTAGCAGAAAACGTGGGAAAACATGTGCGAGCGAATCACGATACTGGTGTTGGTTTTCATGACTTCTGATTGGTTGACAAAGTGGCGCGAGTGTTTTTTAAGCCAATCGAGTAGCGTAGTAATGCAAAAAAAAAAGGAAAAAAAAAAAAACAGTGACACCTAGTAAGACTACTTCGAAATTGAAAAATCGTTCCGCTAGCCAGAGAAGTAAACCTCTGGTAAGCAATAAAAAACTTGGAAAGCTGTCATTTTTAGCGTTGTCTGGCTTCGTTAGAATAATAACAATAATAATAATAATAATAATAATAATAATAATAGTAACGGTTTAATGATGACTTTTCTACAGAGAAATTCTACATTCATCATATGCTAACAAAAATTAAAAATACATATAGATATATCAGTAAAAAAAACTATGTGGAAAACATAAGTTTGTAAAAAATTAATTAATTGTGTAAGTTCAAAACAATCAAATCTAAGTTAGGCTTTAGTGTTTTGAAATTTACCCCCGACCAAGGGAGACTAATGTTCGAAAATTTGCCTTTGCAAATTTTTTCCGGTGGTAATTTTACCTCACTTTTAGAATTTGTAGTGGCCGAATTGCTTCGTAGATAAAGAACAAAACGTGTCTCTGCTAAAAGCTTGCATGTACTTCTTCATAGAATGCTCGGTCGCTGAAGTCGTCGCCTCCAAACCCTGCCTTGGAATCGGCGCAAGTATCACAGAGGAGCAATGTAGACAACTGAGCAAGGAGTGTTGCGTTTTGGAGAAATCCAACGGCGACTCAAGATGCCTCAGAACCAAAAGAAAACAGCCTAGTGCAGGTAACCATGGTGACATGACGTACGTTTTCGATGAAGAAAAGTTACAGAAGATATTTAAGATTGTTGTTGGTTTTAAATTATGTTTCTAATTAACAATTAGATTATGAGCTCGAGATTTCTATGAGGTGATAGTTGCACTATCGCTTCATAGAAATCGAGAGCGAATAATCTAATTGTTTTAGTAGAATTCTAACTGAAATTTCCTTCAAATGACGATTCCATTTATTTCTGGTCTTAGTATTAAACTTCACGCTTTAGAGAATTTGCGCGGACTGAATAAATTGTCAATTTGCAGTTTTGTAAACTCGCTTATCAGTTTCTTTCAAAAATTTCGAGCTTTCTTAATTCAAGAAACCGTTAATGCCCTCCTTTTAGTCTTCTCGAGAATTTTGTTTATTCATTTGTTTCTAAATGTTCTTTCAAAACTTCGGAGAAACGACACCAAGCCACTGCACACTAATGGCTGATGGTGTGCAATGGCTCAGCTAATCTGATTACAGCATTTGCATTAGTATACTAGTAGAATTCTACTAAAACTCGATAGAAACACGGTATATGTTTTCTATTTCTCAAATAACTGGAGTTTATTTGAATCTAACGCACGCTCTCATTAGTTGACTTATGGTCACGTTGCAATGGCTAAATCGAAATGTTGCCCGGCGAACAACAAATAAGAAATTGTCGCCCTTTCTACCACTGAACATGGGTTACTTTGACTACTCTTACACTAAATTCCAGCCATATAAAATATAACAAAACACTAAATCACTGGTCCCCTTAGTTTTGTTTTCCCTCGAATGTCGATGTTCCCTCGATTTTTTCTCGGGAAACATCCTCAGGAAAACAAAAGTTTTTCCTATGGGACCAGCGTACATAAGGGACCGTTCATTTTTTATGAGGGAGGGGGGGCTGGTGGGATTTGGGAAGCACCATTTAAAAATCGCATGACCCCCCCTCAGCTTACCAATTTTTTCACGTGGCCCCCCCTTATAGCGGTCATTTTTTGGGATGACCCCCCCCCCCCAAAAAAAAAAATTGAACAAACAATATTTAGATTTCAACTTTTTAAATATTTCTCTATTATCCCCCTACTTCACGTTTTGTGCTCACCGTGAAGACAATATTTACAATCCCTATACTACAGAGAGCTGTTGTTTGAAAAACAAATCAAAAGAAAGAGAAGTCAATTTCGGATCTCCTAGTTATGGCTCGCCCTGAGCGTGTGGCATTTGGCCTCTCATTGGCATCTCCCTCATCTGAATTGATGAATGCCCACAGTTTTAATGTAAAACAGATCAAATGTATAGAAGCTAAGTTGACGAAGGTCACGCAGGACATGGAAGCACTAGAAAATAAGAGCAATTATAACAGCATATTCAAGGGCATACTCAAACAGCACATCAACAAAAGGAGAAAGAAAAAAGAAAACCGCAGAAAGTCAAATGAAAGAAAGAGGAAGCGGACTGAAAACAACGTCCAACGAGTTTATGGAATCTGTGTGGGAAACCCGCTAGGACATGATCTTCCACAATGCCTTGTGTACCCTCCTAGAACGGCCGTCCCGGAAGAGTGTATTAAAGTTGAGGATGTTACCACGTCGTTATTTAGAAGAGATGGGCCATACATTGCACAGCTCTTGGAAGGGAATTATTTCACCAATGCTGCAAGAAGCAGAATCACCACCAACCTTGAGCAGGAAGTCAGAGATTATGTTTACACCTTCATGTACCCTGAAGAGTACACTCTGACGGAAAGCATTGCTGCTTCTTGCAGCATCGGTGAAAGAGACTCCCGTAGCAGCACAAGCGGCGACGAAGAACTCGACGACAACGAAGATGAAGATGAGTGCCAGTGAAAGTTGCATTCGAAAATAACAGTGTTAAATACTTCTTTTCAGTAGCTACAAATGCTTTTTGTCGCCAAACGTTTTTTAAAGCAGAAGGAAAGTTTGTAATAAATTTGTATCCTGCCTTCTATGTTTATTCTATAGCAATTTTTTTGATATTCAAACATTATGCCATTTTAAAGTTTTACTAAAATATTTCACGTGACCCCCCTTTTTTCCCTTATTTTTTTGGGATGGCCCCCCCTCGAAAGCCATTTTTTTTCGAATGGCCCCCCCCCAAATCCCACCAGCCCCCCCTACCTGATAAAAAATGAACGGTCCCTAATGTTTGAGGGGTCTGTTGCACTCTCATGCGCATGTGTAACGATTTGATATTTTCACCCGGCCGTACAACTTTTAATTTGGCTTCGGCGAGAAAACGTCTTTTCCATGGATCTTGTGAGAACCGTGAAAGTTACAGTGAAGGTATTCAAGAAATTACTTATTATTTACAGCATCTTTTTCGTTTTTGAGTGAAGATCTTTTGATCAGGAATTTGGTGGGGGAGGGGTATTTCGACCCAGCGTAAGGGGCCCGGGGGCGGGACATTATATTCTGTATATAGCTTCACGAGAAAACAGCTAGTTATTCCGGGTGGCGAGTGAACTATAGTGAGTTCTACGATTGCTATTGGTTAAAACCCTGGTAAATCTTGCACTGTCAATCAATGTCGTACTTACATGCGTATTATTTTGGCACAGACCTTTAAGAAACATAAAAGCGAAAAACTATTTTAAAACTGCAATTTATCTATGCTTCCAAACGAAGACTGTTATAAATGTTGTTACAGAACAAATATATGTGTAATCATAGGGTAATTTTCACTCAAATCAAATTTATTTTCGTGTGAAAGATTTTGCACAAGGATTCTTTCAAAACAGACACAGGACCGGGGCGGGGTGGGGGGCTCAGATATTGTGCGTGAAAAGCATAAAACAATGGATTATTTTATCATTTGGTATAGGAAGAAGTCAAACAAAGAGACTGAACTACTTGTTTTTATAACGTATCATTTTGGGTTTAATTAAGTTCTTCCCTACTCAAATTTACCCCATCGTGACATTTCATGATATGGCGTGACATAGTGTGACAGAACAAGACCGGATGCGACATGGCGTGACGTGATAAAGACTTTTAACACACGTTTCTTTTAATTTTCCTTTAGTCATTTTAACTTACCTTTTTTCATATTACGCCTTTAAAGCTCTTAAAGCTACAGTCTGAGCGGGGCTGGGACTACGTCAACGCTTTTTCGTTTGACCAATCATAGCGATATTTGGCTTCTGTAACAACCTGAAGCTAAATATCAAATAGGGTTAAATGGAGATCATGTGATCAACGGGTGACGTCACAATGACGTCAGTCAATTCCATGGAGCAGCTCTGGTGAGACATATAAGATATGCTGGCTTTTTGACATTAATCACCACCTTTTTGAACGTAATTCTCGCCAGAACACAACGAGTACATGTTGTTCTTTGTTCCCTTTTCAAAAACCAATGAGCGGCACAAATTTGCACTGTTTTACCGACGCGTTACAACGTTGCGTGACGGTTTTCAAACGGATTACCATTGAAAAGGACGTCATAAAGACGTCACAGCTCGGTCTGTGAATCATTTTGATGACAGCATTCAACTAAGCACACAAAGTAACATGAAATTACAGACTCTCGCTGATTGCGACATAAACTGCACGGTTTACAACGGTTTACAACTGCTTTATAAAGAAAAGGTGAAAGAAGATTTATTTTATATCCAAGGGTTTACCATTTGTAAACCGTTCGAAATTCGTGACAAACAAGTTATATGTTCAGTAAAATGTGTATTCTTAGTCATTTTTGTATCCTGATGTTAATTCCTTAAGCAATTTTTCTCACAATATCTGTGACTCTACAATTACGTCATAATCTCCTGTAACTCCTTGGTAAACTGTTCAAAAACCGATGTAAACCGTACCTTCTGGCCCTTAAAGGTGTGTCTGGAATGAAAATAGACCGTGGGAACACCCTTTCAAAGATCTTAAAGTACTTTTTACCTGCCAACTTCGTTTTAGAGGAAAAATGGGCCTTTCTTGAGATATGTTTAGCAGAGATATATTTTATTACTTGTTACATGAGGTAGAAACGCTAAAAACCTCAATTTTGAGGAAAAAACGAAATCAGCGAATCAAGTTAGGGAATTAGGCAATAACCAGATATGAGCAATTATTTTATTGAGCAAGTGATAGATAGCACGTGTGCCACGTTTGGTTCGAATTTGTAAATTTCAGTGTAAGTTATGGGCATTTAAAGTATATGAAAACTCAAACAATCATGGGCAAATTGTGTTGGAAAATGCCAAAAACATGAAATCGTAATCGTAATACCTACAGAATAAATTTCAACACCCCCATTCCCCCTTTCAATGTTGGAAAATAGTCAAACTTGTGTCAGATGAAAGTGTTTTGTCAATATTGCCTAGGGGTAGGGAGGGGCAAAATCTGTATAGAATGATTTCTTTCCAACCCTTGTGACCAAGGTTGTAGTTTTGCTTATTTTTAATGTGAAGTCCCATCAGAACGCATTATTCAACTGTATGGTATGTACTAATTACCATGATGACGCGATAGGAGATCGCGTGACATGACATGACACTACACGACATGACAAGGTGACTTCTGCAACGCAGGGCTTCTGAAAAAACATTGCATTACAGTGGGGTAGCGTGACTTGACATTGCCACCACCATTTTAATTAACCCGTGAGATCACTTCTCTTTAAAGACAGATGCCGTGACGCCCCCATTCTGAGAAGTAAACCAGTGCTCAATCAGTTTCTAGAGGGTGACGTCACTTTTGAGGTGAAGGTTGTCTCTGAGCTTCAGTGTTGGGACTATTGCATAAGGCAAGAAGACTGCAAAGCATACAACTACTATCACGCCATTGGTCAATCGTTTAAGACTTGTCAGTTGCTAAGCAACGACGTGGGCTTACCTAGATTCCAAAAGGGGAGCACTTATCATATTATGGACAAGAAAAAGAAAAATATTAAGGTTAGTTCAGATTTCAATGTATCTAATTTTAAAGTTGCGTTTCATCAAGGCGCGAAAGTAGATTATTTGCCATGACAAGCTCTAAGAAGTCTGCGGTTTCCGAGAGAGATCTGAAGGGGTGGAATGGGAACTAGGATTCGGAAATTGAGATTTGCGTCAATGGGACTGGGAGTCATAAACAAAGAGAGGGAATGGGACTGGAATTTGGGCAATAAGGAGGAATTGGGATTGCCGCATTCTTCCCTCACCCACCCTACAAGTACCCTCTTTACAAAAAGAGAACGCAGTCGTACAACAACAACCCGCGAGTAAGAACCCGGACATTTTTTGAATTCTGGCAAAATACGTTCTTGTAGGTATTTTGGGGCAGTTCTTGGCAATTTAGGCTAAATAGATTCTTTATTAGGTTTTTACTTTCTATGAAGGTTATATATGAGTTGATTACCAGAAAAATAAATAAACTTGGGTTCCAAACCATTTGGTCCTTGAATATACAGCATTTATTCGCAAATGTATTATGTATTTTCTTGTAATGTAAAAAGTCACACTCATAAGTGAAAACGTTTATCATAATTCAACTGTAACCCACATACATACAAGAGCCTGCTTGGTTTTGCTTGGCTAAACGGGCTCACATATTTTTGGGTATTGAAATTGCAAATTTCTGCCAGGTAAACCACTAGGTTCTTACAAGCGAGTTTTACTTTACATGAATTGACTTTCAGGCAGGAGCCATAATCGGGGACGGAGACCGTAAGTCTCGGGATTCGCGCGCACCTATGATATGGGACAATTTTTCTATTTTTAGAACAAATTGCGCCATCCTGACGTCATATATCCGCGTGTATTCACGCACATGTCAGGGGCTCTCGCGTGGATGTTGTCACGTTGCGTGATCAAATGGTGAGAGTTAGAGATTCTCTTGCGTATTTTTCACAGCGATGGTAGGGAATAAGGCAGGGAATACGAACCAGGGCGCTTATATGTAGTTTAATGCTCTGAGCTAACAGAAAAGGTGGGTTTTTCAGGGTCGAAAACAAGACTTCAATCTCGCGCTGGGAATGAATAATAAGATCTGCTCACGCTAGTTGTAAGCTCACGCGTATGCTTAAGAATATAGCAAGAAAACTCTCTACTCTGGTATCGAGTTAATTTGTGAGTTTCTCAGACAATGTTTAATCATAACCAAAACCTGTTTTGATGGTTTCTTATTGTCTCTGCTTGTTTGGTGAATTTGCAAAGGTTTTTGAAAGGAAAGTCTGACGCGTACAATTAGCTCATTTGCATACAAAGTGCAGCTCGTGCACTTTCAAGTCCGAGTCGGTGTTTTCAATTGTCAACAAATCTTGACAAAGATTTCTTTCGTTATCTTTTGTGTTGAGATGCTGCAACAAATTTCACGAATGCAAAAAAGGCTGCTAACATCATGTGTGTTTCTTCAACATAAGCATAGTGAAGTTTTACACTGCGAAAATGAAAATAGACAAGGAGTTTTTATAACTCGATCAACAAAATCGAAATCGTTATTCCAAGTTGATTAAAGAAAGCGTCATCGTAACTTTGCTGATTGTTTCTGCTTTATTCACATATTTTCAGCTTAGCTTTTAATATGTTCTAAAACATTTATCAATCTTAAACATATTTAAAAACTATAGAGCTATTGTTGGAGTTCGATGTACGCTTTCACACGAAAGTGCGGCGGAAGTACAATTTGTCATGTTTACTGACTGTACAAAACACGCATCGGCGGGCGCTCTCATTCATCGACAACAGAGAATTTACTGGATTTTTACACGAATAAAACTGAGCAGTATCTATGGACATAAAGTTATTAAGCCTCGATGAAACATCAAGCGTTGCTTACAATTCAAGCGAAACTCAAACTAGCAATTATTTTGTTTTACTTTTCGGTCGCGATAGACTGACAAATTCCTCGCAAGCGTGTGGCAAGAGGAGCTATGAAACTATGAAGACCTGAAGCTCTGCTATATCTGAATATATCCAGCTAGTTTTTTGCTGTGTAATGGAAAAGCTGTTAATCTTCAACATATGTGAAATTTAAAGTGGAGTAATGTACAGCTCATGTAAAAGAAGCATCAGTCGGAACACAACTTGGTCAGCGATATATATAAGCTTACAGCGGAACATACCTAAATTCGACACTGTCTTACCTCACTCAAACTGGAGCAGCTTACGACGAAAATACTTAAGCAAAACTCCAACAGACGTAAAACGCGTTGAGTTGTGGAGCAAAAACATGAAACATTTCGGGAATTTCGGACGCCATTTCCCCCGCGCGACATCCGCAAAAATCCTCGCACCATGCACGCGCGTGTGCCGCAGGTGATGGCGCAATTTGTTCTAAAAATAGAATTATTGTCTCATATCATGGGGACAACCCCAATACTTGAAATGGCGCGCGCTTACGGTCTCCGTCCCCGATTATGGCTCCTGCTTTCAGGTACGTCATTCAGGAACTACAATCACTCAGTCTTATAAATGTAACAGCAGAATAAACCCATGGATTATGAGAGGTTAAATTTATGATATCTAAAGGGAACTTAAGCATACAGTAAGAACAATTATTTATTTTGTTTTATCAGACTTTGCTAAGAAACAAGTGTCGCTGAAGGCCGATCGGAGAAGACTTCATAATTTGGACTGAACTCAATGGCTCGGAAATGTGGAACTTAACAACATCATTACGTTTTCACGCATTAACCCGTTCCTCTTACGAAAATTGTTTTCCGCAACCCTCTGGCGAAATTGCAATTCTTCTAGCAGTTCTACACACATTTCTTATAGAATAGACGAGAGAACTAGCTTAAGTTACAAGTTCTTGTCTCTAGGTCGCGCGCTTGGTCGCGTAGTAATCATGTTGGTCATTTCTGAACCGGCTGTGATGTTGAAACGCCGATAAACACTAATCCAGGATTATAAGTCGTTCGAGGTTTTAAGTTCTACGCAACCCACTTTAACTGAACGACAAATAAAAAAGAAAAAAACCTCCGGAGCTAGTGTGCTGCCCTGTAGCCTGTGTTAAAAAGAAGATAACCGCTGACTAAATAGAGGCTCAACAATGGCGGAATGTTTTGTTGTGGGTTTTTGAAAGGAACCTGTATGTTATAGCAGCAGTGATGCCGGCTCTCCTTGGATCTTGAACTACTTTTCGAGAAGCTTTCCAGTCAACGCACTCCACCAGTTGTGCAAGCTGTCCATCCGCCTTCCACTCCACCTGGAGTAGAACCATCCACCCTCAATGAACCACCTGTGTAGAATGCTGTAGTGGAAGCAGCTCCGAACAAGTCCGTGCCTGACCCATTGGTAACAAACATCGAAGAATCAAGTGTGTGCTTTCAGCCAAGTCCAACTGCTAAGCGGAACCAAACAGACAAGTCTGCGACAAAAACTCGTTCCACGCCACGTGTGTGTCCAAACCACCTACCCGCCTGGCCTTATGAACTGCCGTTCTGGCCAGTAGTGACATTAAATTGCTCGCGACGAGCTACACAAGTTAGTATCAAAAATAAGTTTTCTTTTTTTCTTCTTCTTCTTCTCTTTTCCTTTTTTTATTGAATTTATATAAGGAATTTTTATAAGGAACTTTGCAGCCCACAGTAGGTGTGGCACAAGACTCTTTAAGCTATCACTGAGTGTTAAGTTCAGCTTTCAGCTTCAAAACAAAAAAAGGAAGGGAGATGTTAGGTTGCGCGTTGCACTCTGGGCTGAATAATAAAGATGCGTGTGTTCACATCCAACATGGGGTCGGGTTTTCTCTTTCAACTACAGAAAGTAAAACTCTTCAACTTGAGCATATTGACTTGATGTACTGCCAAAGTCTCAGAACTGACATTAAAAGAAATGTATGGACATTCCGTAAGCAGAATATAAATTTTGAGCTTGCCACTGAAGGATGTGACTGAAAGGTTCTAAGTTAACTGAAGAATATCTATCCTGTTAATCGTCCGTTCATAGTCCTGGAAAAGGATAAAATTTTAAAAAAAGATAATAATCTTTTTTAAATTTTATCCTTTTATCCTTAAAAAAGATAATAATGGTAATGATAATAATAATAAAGATAATAATACAAAAGTTATTTGTGATTGTGTTCAGGCGATATGCTTCTGGTTCAGGAAACCTTTACCAAAAATGTATGAATTCCTTCATCGAGCCAAATTTCGCTCGTTAGAGACTAAGAATGGTATATTGGACAGAATTATGGAGAAAAAAGAAAGTTTCGAAGAAAATTTGTGTTTTTCTTTAAGCATTCAGCCCTCTCTAATGTAGCTCGTGTTGCTAATACTGAGTAAAACAAACTTGGAAAATGTCGTTTCGTTGCGTTGAACGAAACGAGTAAAAACAATGAGCGCACAATATAAAATGAGCAAATTCAGAATTCACTTTAGAGAGCAAGTAATCAGTTGCATCAGTCCTTTATGAAAGATTACTACGTCGAATGAATCCATCGATAGTGTAAAGTTAGAAATATCAACGCTCATTGCTGAGTGGACAAAGATTAACTAATGTTTGAAGAGTGCTTTTTATAGAGAACGTTCGAAGAAGAAAAAGGCTAAGTTTCTTCCACAAAATACGCTGGTTTTGTGTATAGTTCTTACCTTGGCAAGATATAAAAACCATATCTTATCCGAAGCACGTGCTTGCAAGGCTTGCTTGAAGTAAATTCTTATTGCAGTTGTTAGTGTTTCCTAACTGCTCTAAACGAAAGAACGGTCCAAAAGAAAACTTGGTACTTGTTCCTGGAAGAGGCCAAGCTGAGGTAACTTATGTTTCCGCTGGTGGAATTCTTGAACGTGATGGTAGATGCACTACCGAGGAACTTAACACAGCAAATGTTTCAGCGATGTACAATTTGCAATTTAAATTTGCACGCGTTTTGCGACTACACACCATATGGCTGATTAATTGCAATCATTTGCATTGATTAATTCGCCATCTTGGTGCGGGATATTTAAATTTCATTTGTATACGCGAAGGAATATGAGTAAATATGTTTTAGTTCAGGAACCCGTGCGTAACCAATACCTGCTATTATTCAGACAACTCATACTCTGGTCACAAAGCAGAGGTTAACTGGCTAAATTAATGTACCTCCCAACTCAAATACGTTTTCCGATTGGAGGAGAACGTGTCACGTGTTGTGGGTCAAAATCCACTAACTCCCTAGGGCGAACAAAACTCACTAACTCGCTAGGGAAACGAAACTTGAACTTTCGAGTCGCACGTGATCAGGTCGTGCTCCTTGAAACCGTGGCAAAGTTTTGAGCCAGCCGGCGTCGATTTCTTTGCATTTTTTTCTGTTTTTGAGTTGGGAGGTATAACAATACACTTAATGACTGGTCCCAGTTTTGTTTCCCCTCGACCTCAATCTTCGCCTCGGAGAACATCGAGGGTCTCGGGGAAACAAACCTCACTGTTTTCCTTGGGGCCAGTCATTAAGTACAAGTGCTTAATCTTCCAGGGTCGTTCGGTCTTTCAGCGGGATGAATTTAGGAAGACCCTAGCCTGGAATCAAGATTTCTCAATCAGGCAGATCGGTGAACGTCATCGTCTTTGAAAAGGTCCTTTTTTAAAATGTTTTCCGCCCTCACTAAAACGCAAAGCCGGCGTTTTCAAATTCCTCCGGTTTGAAGAGCGTTGTCGAAAAGTTCCGTTTTCCTGACGAATTGGTGTGGACGATAGGCCTCTAATGTTTTAATAATTTAATTGTATTCTCCTAAAACAGTAAAAACTATATTAGGAGGTTTAAAGTTAGACTGAAGTAACCGTAGGAATAAAGCTGCGTTTTCAAATTCCCTTTAAGGGTGAACCAAAACTCGATCCTCAAACAAGCAAACAAAGAACTTGGCCAATTTCCAGCCATCAGTTGACCGAACAAGCTTGGTCAACAACCCATATGTCTTGTGCTATGGAGAAGCTACAAGGAGAGTGTTGCCGCGGCATTTAATTCTTTTGTTATTTTTTTCCGTTTGTACGTGCATTCTTTCCGTCATCATCGCATTCTTTTCGTTTTTCTCGCTTTCACGTAATCAATATTCTGTTAGGTTTTTTCGCATAATTTTGTTTTGCTTGAGTTGCCTTTAGTATGCGTTTTTCTTGTATATTTGTGCATTTCCATCGCCACGTTACAGTCATCTTGTTTCATTTACCGCCTTCCGCTTTCCTCTTTCGTGTTCCTAACCGTCCTAGTCATACAACGTTTGTAAGTATCGTCTACCTTTGGGTCGTTATTTCTGTTTCTTTTATTGTATTCGTTCATAACTTGTAATTTATTTTGTCCGTAGCCGACCGCTCGCTCTTCATCACTTTCTTCGCTTTCATCGTTTATCACCGCACTTTGATGATCGTTTGAATTCTACATTTCGTCATATCGATTAAAGCACATGCGGCGTGTTCACACCACTACCCCTTCCCCCACTCCCCCCCCCCACTTCCCCCCCCCCCTTTAATTATGACGTTCGTTTTGATATTTGCCCATGCTACAGTTTTGATAAACACGTATTGGGGATAACTTGTTTTTAGGACAGGCTGCAGTTTGCCTCTCTGTTCCTGTCAAAGCGGAGCGCCTTAAGCTAATGAACCACGATTATTGAAACCAATCTCCGCTCAGTTTGTATAGGTGGTCAAATTTCAAAACAATTTGCACGACCCCTTAGGGCGCGGTGTGCAATTTGTAGTCTTCAAAGAATTTAAGAGTGGTTATTTATTCCAAAATGCACGAGAAAAATCATTTGATTACTTGTTTAATATACATGCAATCCAATTTTAACTTGCTGCAATGTTTGGGATTGACGTGCCCTCGGCCAATCAGCATGCTGAAATTCTTACGTGTATTACTAGCGAGAAAAATAAATGGATCGTCGCCTTTCTAATGTAAATAATGAAACAAATTACAAAGATATCGAGAGGAAGCCACATCAGCCTTAGCAGGTTTTCATACGGGTCCTCTATCCAGGTTGTGCTGGTTTTCCAGGACGGAAAACAGTGGGAAAATTTGAACCGCTAGAAAAACCCTCAGAGCAAGGAAAGAACCAATAACAGACTCAAGCCACATTTATATATAACACTGGGCCAGAATCGAATCCGTATGCACGTTTATGTCATACATGAAACACGATAGATCGTGTCTCACCACATTTCCAAACATCGAGAAGAGTTGAAAATACGACCTGTAGCGTATTTTTGACGAGCTTTGGTGTTTGGTAATGTGGTCGAACACTGTCTTGAGTGTTTGATAGATCTTCTCAATCGACTTGACAAATTGACAATGTTATGACGAAATCCATTGTCAATAACAGGACAGACGCATGAAAAACGGATGTCAATTTGTTTTTTGCGATAACAAATTGTCAAATTGTCCGCTCTCGCTCGTTGACGCTTCGCATAAATGATAAAATCATGTGTCTGTCCGCTTATTGATAATGAAAATTAGCCAATGAGCGCGCGAGAATTTCAGCAGTTATCGTAAAAACTAAAACTGAAGAGAAAACGGAGAAAATCGTAAAAATTTATATAAAGATCCGATATCTAAACACCATCACGGTCATGATTTCCTTTGTTTAAACTCGATACATCATTAATAAGTTTGAAAATAATTAGTCTAAAACCATCACAAGGCAACCAGAACATTTTTCCGAACAAAATATCCTTTATTTGCAGATTAATTCTCATGTTGTTTTCAGCCTTTTTATTTTATATGCTGCCTTAAAGGCGCGAATTTTTCTTTATAAAAATTAAAATCTCTATTTACAACCAGATACAAATGGTTCTACAATACAATACGATAAAAATTTGCTCTAGGAACAACTCTATATCATGTTCATTGATTTCGCAGGGGGGCATAAATATGGTGCTACAAAAATATCTTCCCGGTAGTGGAACATTTCAGAATTGAATATTGTATAACTCTTCAAAATTGTAGACTTCCACAACAAAAATTGGATACGAGTTCTAAGCGCACGGTACAATGCTTGGTTATACTATTCTTATCAAAGTCTTTGCTACAATTACAACTTAAGGTATTTTTTTTTGGCCGATTCAAGATTCCTGTAAAGGGTATACAATTCAAAGTTTTTTCAGTTTTAGGCAAACCATGTTTAACCGCGTTCGAAATAAAAATAAAGGTTTTTTCCTCTAAAGGGCATACAATTAAAGCCTTTTTTCAGTACTGCGCAGATCAAGTTTAAACAAGCTTGAACGTAAAATAGGAGTTTTCCTGACTAATTTCTATACAGCTTCAAGATCAGCAGAAGATTGACAATATGAGATGATATTATTTGTTGCTAGTCATATTGGCAGGTAAAAAAATAGCTGTTGAAAGATAACGCTTAACTATCTGTGATAGAGTAGTTTTCAATTGAGTATCGTAAAACCAAAACCAAACCAATTACTTACCAATAGGCCATTTTACAGTTGTGTGCTTAGTTACCTGGCCTATGAATACAAGCGAGGCTCGAGGTGACCTTGCTTTGATACAGCCCTTTCTACTTTTCTCATTTAAATGCTGATTAGTTAGCACAAGAGCAACTTGATTTACACAATAAAACAGTGACGTCTGTATCAAAACAAGGTTACCTACAGCCTCGCTGTCATTCAAAACCCAGCTCACTGAACAAACAACTGTAAAATGGTCTATTAGACTACTCAACCAATCTCAAATCGTAGTAAAACCAAAACCAAAGTAATTATCTAAATACTTTCGACACTCACTAAAAAAACCGCTCTAAGACATCTACTAATTAAATAACTATCTCACTTTCTAAAGGCCTTATATCACATACGGAGTGAAGAGGATAGCTAAAAATGTGTCACTTTCTAATGAAACAAAATACATAACTGGAAATCTTCTTTGATTGTCACTCTTTCGTAACAAAACAAAACAAATCTTCAAATGCAGATTTTGATATACTGCAGTATGTACACAGAACTCAATTAGAGCTATACTTCATTATCTAATTAACCATTTCGAATCTAGAAAGTGGATCAAAGTGCACAGGAAAAATAAATTAAAAAGCAAAAAATGCCCTAAGGAAAATATTCGTCAATTTTATATACCTCTATTAACTTTAAACTATACAACTTCAGTTCCATTTAACTAACATAGGCTTAAGAACTGAATTCATGAACAAATTAATTGAATCAATTTTGCTGCATTTTAAGTAAAAAAAAGGCACTTCTTAAAAGTACAAGAAAAAAAATAAAATAAAATTATCCTTTGGCACTAATTTGACACAAAGCAACGAGTTGCTACCAACTAAAGTTACAAACATTAACTCGCGACAAACTAGGAAATTCTTACAAGGAAACACAATACAACTACCCAAAAATTAGCAATAAATCTACTATTCATTCTACGAGCTCCTCTCATGTTTTGCATCTAGCTGCTCAATATTAATTTATATAGCTTTGTTTCTATAAAAGTCTGAACTCTTTGCCTAGCCAAAAGATGAAAGGGAATGTGTGATATACAAAGATGACGATGCAGTAAAATTTCAATTAGCTTTAACAGATAATATACCTGTGCTAAATGCGTTAAAGATTTACACTGTTTTTACTGTTGCGGCCATTCTCTAAGCAGTGGATGTTCTGCTTTTGGAACGTGTTCTGTTGCTGCTGACCCAAAACCGCGGGCGTTTCTGGAACCCGTTTCCACATGAAATCGTTGCTGGCAAAGCGTATTGGGTTGCACTGGTAAGGGAACTCTCTTAACCAATTGCGTGACAGCATCGCGTCACGAGCTGTGGATGCGTTCCTTAGCAACGGTGTAAATTTTCGCCTTTGCAGTCTCGATTTACCAGAGACATCAAAGATCGGTGATAATAATTGGAGTGTCAGGCTCACTTGACCACCGAGGCGAAATGAAGGGCGAGCTCCTTGTGCTATCTGCCTCTGCCGCGATCCTGACATCACCGAAGTCTTCCTCTTCGGTCGCCGACTCCCGATCGCTAGCTTGAGCTAAAATTCTCTCCGCGGCTTCGTTGAGGTCGTCTTCCGAAACGTCGAAAGCTTCGGCGATTTCTTGTTCGGCAACCCGAACAAGTGGGTCGTCCAAGGTTATCGAAACACCTTCATCGACTAACGCACTCTCGAGAAGGCTTTTGATACTTGAGGACCTTTCCCGGTCGAGTTCACGGCCCAAATAGGAAGCGTCCCCAGAGGCTGGTCGAGGCGTCAAGCCTAAAATCTCACTCCTGCTTCGCTGCCTCGTATAACGTCTTGGTTCAGGTGATTGATTAGGCCTTAGTGGCAAGCTCGATGCAGTTTTTAGGCCTGGATGCCCCTTAAGGGCAGTCAAAAATCCCGGATCATCCGGGTCTCCCAAAGGAAGTTCAATGCGAGGCTGATCACCCTCGCTTTCGTTCGCGTTTTCATCTGCTGATGTACCAGCACTGGGTACTAAAAAAGGTTGATCACTGAACATGGCTGAGGGCTGCAACAACAACAACAAGTATCAGAAAAGAATATCGATACCTGAGAAATTTACAGCTCACTGCGGAAATAAGAATACGTAACCACGTGGATGGGAGTGCAATAAAGGATTTACACAACGAGAGATGTTTGAGAATTAGCTTAAAATTGCAGGAGGCGTTAGGTTAGTACAATTTGAAAAAAATTCTTTAAGTTCTTCAGATTACGGCAAATGCCTTTGAGCATCGATTAGATTAGCCGAGAGAGGGGAGGGCCGGTTATGATTGTTGGATAAGTCGACAGAAATATTATGGAAATTTGTATTACTTTGTTGCGGGATGTAGAGAAAACAGTAAATGTTTGCCCCTTCCCCCCTTCTAGGGAAACAGTGAAGAGTTTTTCCCCTCGACCATCAGTACCTTGAGGTGTCGAGGAAACACACGTTATTGTTATTTATATAATAATTAAATGAATGCGCGCGCTCCGATTGATCAATCAGCTATGGTTTACTGTGCCAGTAAACTCATGGAAATTTCGCGTGTCTTCTGAATTATTATATAAAAGCAATAGACCACAAGTTTTAATGGTTTAGAGGCATGATAAACCACTTGGGATGTTGGAAGAACACTCGAAGAAATTCGTAAATCACTCGCCTGCAGCTCGTGATTTACGAATTCTTCTCATGTTCTTCCAACATCCCGCGTGGTTTATCAGCCTATAAACCATAAAAGCTTGTGGTCTATTGCTTCAATAGCTGGAGTTTGGGTAAATCTAACATGCGCTTTTATTGGTTGATTTATGGTCACGCAGCAATGACTAAATTTAAATGTTAACCCGGCGAGCAACAATTACACATTTGTTGCTCGTTCTCACACTGACCGAAAGTTACTCTGACCTTTTCTTGCCTAATTTTTTTACACTTAACTCCAGCTATATAACAAAACATTTATTATCTGGTCCTTTTGGGAACAGTTAGTTTAGTTTTCCCGCGAATTTCGATGTTTCTTTTGACTCCGTCTCCGGAAACATCCGAGATTCTCGGGAAAATAAAACTTATTGTTTCCCAAAGGACCAGTAATTAAGTGTATACTGTTTGCTTTGAAGCCAACCTAAGTGCTCATTATTTAACCTACCCTCGTCCCAGTAAGATTTGACATTGAGGAGCTTTTCTTCTTTGTGTCAAGACCATGCCCATTTTTGCCCAGAAAAGTAGACAAGCGGAAAGAAGCCGGTCGTTTAAAACTGAAAACAAAAATGTCAACAAAGATGAAAAAAATATACACTTGGACCACGCTAATTCGAACTCGGTTATTTCGAATCCCCCGTAATTTCGAACTCTAAACTATTTCCCTTAAATTCGCCCTTCAGTCTTTTACTATCCACTATTTCGAACTACTGCTTCCCTTGAGAGTTCGAAATAGCGAGGTTCAGCGGTATAATATGTGCTGTAAATAACCAATACTCAGCCGAGAAAAGTAACAAATATTGTGAAGAAAAGCAATTTTCTTAGGGTGACATGCGATCAGAGGACACGTGAGACTTGAAGGAGCCCAGTCACGGTATTTAGAGTTATCTTGTCCCCGTAATAGTTGACTAAGATATAAAGCACAAAGTGATAATATTAAACCATACAGGAACAGGGAAGGTTAAGGATGGAGAAGATTGACACGGATTACAAACGACAACTTGAAACACTTGGGCTACACTTATCAAGATGGGCAAACAGTGACGTTGCTCCTTTAACGTAATCAGATGAATACCTATGACGTGGTGATACTGATACTGCATTTTTAAGACTCTCCCAGAATCCCTTGTGCTGCAAAGACATCAAAACACGGTGTTACTGACAACGAAAAGCAACTACAGCAAAATGTCAATCCTGAGGTGTTCATGTAGATGTGGTTTACCTGGGCTTTTTGTGATGCGTCTTCTTTTAAGAATAGCTCGTCATCATCACTCCCCAGCTGACCGGAAATGGCCCGACGAAGCTGTGGTCCGAGACCATGAAGCGTCCTAAGACCCGCCTGGGAAGCGGAAATAGAAAGAGAGATGGAGATTATAGCTATGGGCGTGATAATCATTAGGGCAATAAGGAACTCCATGTCATGCCGCACGGCAGTACAAAACAGCATCAATAGCTGACGCGGGAAGGACCGGGAGAGGGAGGTGGGGTTGAACGGGTGGGAGTGGGGGTGGGGGTAAGGTGAGCCACCCAGATCAGCAATTCATTTAACGCGAGCAACTCAGAAAACGCAGAGAATTCCACCCTCTTTCAATCATCATTACCATTTATCATTAGGATAAATCAGGCTTGCAACATGACATGGCATGTGTTTTATGGCCTAGTTCACCACGAGTCTACCATAGCTCTGTGGTTGGAGCGCTTAATTCGTTAAAATCTTCTCGTCAGAGACAATTCGACTCAAGCGCTCTCCGGGTCATTTTCTAACAGGCTAATTCTTTTTCTGTCTGTATGGCCGTTCCACTCATTTAGGAAAGAGAAAGACAATGCTTCGGTTGAAAACAAAAAAAAAACAATAGTTTTTTTTTTTCAGAGAAAAGAAAAGGGTCTACCGACAAGTCGGTGTCGGAGTGTTTGAACTCGTCTTTTACTGGACAACAAAAACAGACGAGAGAACTAGCGCCTGCTCGGCAAATCTTCGTTGCAGAATTCCCGATTCTTTAGCGATCAGGGACAAAAAACGCGAGCTAGTCCAAAAATTCAACAAATGAAAACCACAGCAAGAAATACTTTGATACGACAGTTGTTTGGCAACCTCAGGGTCAAAAAACTAAATTAATCAAAACAAAACCCTCGATGTGAAAACGGCGGCCTTAAACTAGTGCCGGACACTCGATTTTGAAACCTTTCCCCAAACTAAGGAATCTAAAACTCTCCGGTCGCTATGGTTACTCGGTTTTATCTTAGTCAACAACCTGAATGGACACTGACAAACACACTAAGAGTTTTTACCTGTAAAGCCACAGTGCTGTTTCCAGGCATCTCATTGGCCTGGTCTTGCGCTTTCTGTCTCGCTTTGAAGCGGCGAAAGTACTCTTGAATCAGGTAGGTAGCGTAGAACTTGCCAACTGTGACGTCATCGCCTATGCAGTAAAAAAAAAACAAAACAAAAACAAACAAAAAAAAACATTAACAACAGCAGTTAGTTTTCTTGTTACCTAGAAATTCTTCTTAAACTCTTTGATTTCTTCTAAACATCTTGTTGTTTTTCACTCGAAGAACCAACACCCCTGAGTATAGATTACCGACCCATTATCCCCTGTAGCATTTCTGATGAACATTTACTCGTTTGTTCGTAATTTTCCCTTGTTTCTTTTTCCTTTTTTAAAGCATTTTACCAACACTCCATGCAGCGCCGTAGAGACAAACATCTAAAATATGGACCGTCCGAAAAAAGGAATTACTCACGCACTCCAGGAGGTTGCACCACTTTATCTAAGAGCTCCATCGACGTCTTTGGCCAGATACGAAGAATTATGTTCCTGACTTCTTCATTAGCTTTGTCTATCGACCCTTTCCCTGCAAAAACAAAGAAACAAGTTATTTAAAACTAACAGGAGTACTACGTTTATTTCTTTAATTTAAGCCATATAATAAGTTGGCATTTTGAGCATTTTGCCCTTCCAGATTTCAAGGATAGCTTGTGCTTTACCTTCAGGTCTTTTAATGTTCAGAGATGATCGTATGAGTCCAAAGAGGGTAGCGTTGAAGTCGACCATTCCATCTTTGGTCAGTGGCATGTTCATGGTCACAAGGCGCTGTAGAAATAAAGAGACAAAGTTAACAAAGCTGTGCGGCAGTGTACTTCCGTTTGGACTTACAAATCAAAATTATGTAGCGACTTATTACTCTTCATCCTTAGAAATCTGATCATGTGGTAGAAAATGTTTTTTCGAAAAGTGGTATGTAACCGGCCGCATCACAGTGTATTACCCTGTGGGTTTACTAATAAATACTTTGTAACTACTTTTCAACTCTACCTCAGAAATCTGGTTCCTGATTATATTTGAGGGTCTGAACGAGTAATTACAACTTACAATGAACTCTTAAGAGGAAACGAATTCTCTAAATCCAATCAGACTATTCCTGGCACTAGAGTAGAGTCCGTAATTGCAACGCTTTCAATTTTTAGGATCACCCAAAACATCCTATTGTTAGAAACAATCTGGTTAGAGAAGCCCAGCACAAGTGAAACTGTCTCCCCTGGGGAACACTGGGTTAAACAACCCCAGGGAGGTGTATTGAGGAAGCGCCCCTCGGGTAAGTATCCGCTTGCCCTTAACATTCCCACTCCAATCCTCCACAGCCCTAGGAACTCTGGGTTAAACAACCCCAGGGAAGGTTTGTTGAGGACACATCCCTCAGGTAACTACATGCTTGCCCTTAACATTCCCACTCCAACCACTAGGAAATACTGGATTAAAGTAAATCATTTTACCTTGCATGCTCCTCCACAGCCCTAGGAACTCTGGGTTAAACAACCCTAGGGAAGGGGTGTTGAGGACGCACCCCTGGGGTAACTACCTGCTTGCCATTAACATTCCCACTGCAACCACTAGAAACTACTGGATTAAAACAAGTAATTGTACCTTGCATGCTTCCCTGTGTGGACAAAACTTTCCAAACCCCAGGGGCGGTGCTATCCGCTTGAGAACAGTCACAATATCCACGTGTTTAACGCAACCCCGTGCTTCAGGATCATACTCGGACCAGACCCTCACGTACTCGTCCAAATGATGAGGACCAAGAATTGACCAATCACGCGTTAAGTAGTCAAAATTATCCATGATGACGGCCACGAACAAGTTGATGATCTACAACAGGGTGAAGAATATTGGCGAACATCATCATCAATCAGTGGAGTAAGAAATTTGCTTTCTTTTCATCTTCAGCTAATTCAGAGACGATACGTGAAGGCTATCCCATGAAAAAGGGGGACTGAATTTTTCAAGTTTAGTCTTCCATAATCTTCACTATCTCTGTTTCTCTTTGGTGCTTTGCAAACTATTATTTTCAGACTTTCCTCGACTAAATAGCTACACGGCAAAATGTGTCATACGAACATAACATATTGCTTAGAGAAGGTTTTTTAAAAAAAAACAAACAAACAAACAAACAAAAAACAAAAGAATTATTTTCGCTTTTTAATACCGGGGCAATATTAAGAAACAAGATGTAGCATTCCTCGCCAACCAAGCAAGGGGCATTCCTCAAGCACTATAATTGTTTACGTTAAACATACTACTTGGAATTTCGCTCTTTTTATGCCCAGCTAAAAGTTGATAACGGTATAATAATCGATGTAGCAAATTTGAAAAGCTGAAATTTCGACGGGGGCCCAACGAAACCTCGGCATTTTCAAAATTCACTTAGGAGGTCCACAACACTAAATCATCATCAAGTCAATAATCAGCCAAGTATTTCACTTGTCTAGTGATGCACATTCCAATTGTCAGTCTATAACACGCATATCTACAACAACGTAACAACAGATAAAGATGGCGCTTTCCTTACCAAGAACGAACAGATGGAATAAAACGACACAAAGTAAAAGTACGCGAAGTCCGAGCCACAAAGTCCCGAGGGTTCTTGCGGGTCGGCGTTCGGGTCACACTTGACGTCATCTCGATGCGTGCACGCTAACATAATCTGCTGCCAGTTTTCACCAGTGGCAGACCTAGAATGTAACGGGTTATTAGACAAAAAATTGTAAATAGTAGGTTTTAAATTCAATAAAATTATTTTCAGCTTTGTTATTGATAAATGGAACTTGTGCAGTGGTTTTTACTAATCATATCAAAGATGTCGTTTTTTCCGGTCCGAATCTCTTTTACGCAGAAGCTCAAAAAATATTGCGTGACAATGCAAACGAAGGTCACACAAGAGCAAGTAGCAAATGCAGCTTGTCACGAGAGGAAGAGAGGTCACAAAAGCCTAGTTATTTAAATCCGTCGCATGGGGAGACATCTTCTTTTTCGAGTCGGTTAAGGCTGGAATGTTACATTTAGGGACGGACCATTATTTTGTTGAGGGGAGATTGTTAAAGCAGTTTTCTGGGGCGTGAAATGTTTGTTTAATGGGCAATAACTGGTGCAAGAATTTTTTTAACATCAAAAATAGGACCTGAATAGTAGGAGTCATTTGCTCGATTTTTAATCCCCATGGCTCCCCTTGCACTATGTTTTTTTTTCAGCCGTTTTTGCTATGCAGGAATTTTGCCCAACCCCACCCCATTAAAAAAATAATGGTTAGTCCCTTAGGGAGTGTAAAGTTAAAACTGTGTCAGAGAATAGCAGGCGTGTGTTTACTTTACCTGAAAAGCACCATAAGCGATTGAGGAAAGGTCTGGAAATTGTTATTTCTGTTGATTGCAGTCTCAGAGTCAACAGCGATACGACCAAACATCTGCAAAAACACAAGTACGTGTTAGACAAAATCCTGTACAGGAGCGTTCTTGAAAGAAGAGGAGCAAAAAGAGCACGGAAGAGAAAGGAGAAAGGTAAAAGGAAAAGGCCAATTCAATGTATTGACAGTCCGGTGAATTTTATAATTTCTCTTGCAAACCAGAAGATTGAATTGGATTACGAATTGTTCTTTTAACCTTCAGTGGCGGATCTAGGTCTTATTTTGGGTAAAAAAAAAAGAAGAATCAGAGAAGGAAGCAAAGCCAGCAGGGCAAGCAAAACAAAACCGCCCCCTCATCTCAAGGTCTGGATCCGCCGCCACTGGCCTTTTACTTTTGGTTCTCCTATGAAGGAATCTTTGTTTACAATATTTGCCTCATTAGCATAAGCGATTCCATTTCTGATCAAGCTACAAAAATATCAGTTCTAAATATTGAAAGTGCATAGCATAGAATAAATTTCTCGAGGAATTTGAGCTCGATGTATGGAATACTTTCTGTGCCACGCGGGTTTAAAAACTGAAAATTTTAAAAAGAATGTATGCGCTCATTAACGCTTTTGCCAGTCAGAAATTTTGCAGTTTTTGAAATCGAATTTCTTCTTGAACATTACACCCAAAGGACCAAAACTTTCACCACTTACTAAGTTTCAAAAGCTCTTTGGAGTCAATTCATATCTAGCGAAATAACTTCTCTGTGCAAGATTTTCGGTTAATGAGGAAAAATGTAAAAACATTGACGTCGGCAACGATCGCTCTATTATTCAATTTCGAGGGCGATCGCATAGAAACCAGGTTGAAGTGATCGATTTTGATGTTCACGTTACGAATCTTACCTGCATTCCGATGACAGCATATATGAAGAACATCATAACAATAAGGAGAGCGACATAAGGGAGAGCCTGGAACGAGCAGAAAACAAGAATGAAATTATTAAAGTTACAGAGTGGATCAGAAAAAGGCGCTAAGTGAGCTGTTAGCTGGATTTTCCGATCCTAGTTTATTGAGTACAGCGAGCCAAAGGGTAAAGAGTACAATTTACCCATATGTTTACATGCATTCGATTCTAATGACAGGGTCTCCTAAGTTCACATACATGTGAACAAATTGCCCCCAGAACTTAGAGTGGTTTTCATTTGAATGTCGAAAAGCAAATGGTCTTGCATCAACTACACTACACAATTGGCTTAAAAAAGATTCGCGCCACTTTTTCATCCAATCAGAAGTGAAACCAATACCAATCGTGACTCGCTTTCACGCGTTTTCCCGCGCTTCGCGTCCGCTACGTGTATTTACTTCAAGTTTTGACTGGTTCATTGGATTGTCTGTACCCTTTGTGATTGGCTAAAGTGATTATTTTGGTTTTGGTTTTACGACACTCAATTGAAAACCGCCCTAGTTAGCTTTTAAACTTTTTCATACTTTATCTGTTCATGTTGTCACCATAGTTCTGGTTTGAAGGTTGTTTTGCTGGATTTCGAAAGCCGAGGGAGCTTGGGGCGAGTTATTTGTCATTGAGTGTATCATTTACATAAACTGTGCAACTAAAGACCCGGTTACCTAGTTAAAGAATGGTCTGCACAGAAAGGGACATTAAGTTAAGTTCACCTGAAAAGACTTGATAAAGGTCCAAAGTAGAGTCTTGATCCCAGACCCCTGGTTTAACAGCTTCACCAAACGCAGGGCGCGGAATAAACGAAAGAAGCCAAAAGCAAACATTTGTTCACTCTGAAGAAAAATAAGATATACAAAAACGAAACAAGCATATTAGCAAAACGAGCCGTACATCCTTAAAACACTCCAATTGCAGTCATGAGATGAAAATGAGTGTAGCTAAAAATGCCTTTTATAGGTCTTGAGTTTACATTTTTTTCAATTTGATTTTGTTACGTGCCGTTTAAGTTTATATCTCGTGAATGTGTCATGCTTTGATCTTACTCAGTGTGTGACAGCAAGTTAAAATGTTCGTTTGATTTTTAATTCCATAATGAACGAGCTTTAATGTGACTGTGTCGACGCAAACATTTAAGATTCTGCTGTTTTTAAGTTTTACAATGCCATGTTCCTTTTTTATATCAAATTATTAGCATTGAGTCGAGAATGTCCACTTTTAAACCATATATAAAATTTAATTTACTGCCAGTCGTGAAAAATCATGGCAATATCTTTAGGAATTAATCGTGTTTATGTAACATGGAGTGTTCGTTTATGGTCTTACAATTCTCTGAATTTGTCCGTCGGAGCCGCTTTCCAGTGCTAATTCCAACTCCGAAATACCTCGATGTCTCCTGAAAACATCCTACAAAGGCAAAGTGTGCTTATGCCTTAACATGGTTTAGCATGGAATGATGTCCAGTGTTAGCTCTTTAACATGCAACTTTAACAAGATGAGACAGTCATGGCTTACGGGTGATTAAGACGGTACTTTAACTTATACATTGGAGTTACGAAGCTTTAAGTAAACGAAGAGCAAGTTTATTTATAGACAGTTGTGTTTTACGTTAGAACCTTGTGGTGCCGTGTAGATGCAATATACATCAAACAACAAAAGCACGGTTATTAAGAACCCCAGTGACAGGAGGTTTCAAATTTGGGACTACCGAACTTGATTCCAAGTTGGAAGGGACATTTGTAACCAGGCCTCTGCATAGCATGTCCACCCACGCTGACCGGATTTGCCTTATTAACAACTCCCTTCACGGCGTATAAGGATGATACGCATGCATAGGTTTTATTGACAGGTAAGGTTTAAAACTACTATAGAGTTTTTTATTATTATTTTTGCGGGAAGAAGCGAGATCCTGGGAACGAGCTGTTCCAGTTACTATAACAACCGAGCTACAGGAAAAAATCGTGCGTAGACTACAAGACAAAGGAGTTTAGTTGTAATCAGACTATAATGAAATCCAAACTGTAGAGACAAATCAGTGATGAAAGTTATCAACCGCGAATAATTTACGGACCTATAAAGGTTAAAGAATACATTTACCACGAGAACAGTTTACTTCAGGACACAAAACTAAACAAATAACCGTAAATAAAATGAAATTTGTGTATTAACTTAACATCAACTCATAAATTTAAAAGCTTTTAAAAAAATTATATCAGTTTCTATCCTACTTGCCTTCGAATACGTAACAATTTAAATAAATGTAGGCTTAATTACGGCACATATACGGTGAATTAATGTTCTGACGTGAACCAAAGCAAAAGATGTCAAATATTAACTGTAAGGGGGCTAAAATGTCTTCGTTGACGTTTTTTTTTTTTTTTTTTTTTTTCAGCGAGTGAGCTTGTTCAACTTACCGACACTTCATTCATGGTTATATCTACAATGCTCCCAACCACTATAATGAAGTCAAACAGATTCCATCGATCTATAAAGTAGTTCTGTACAAGAGAGATACAAGCAACTATTAGTTCACTGAGGTCTTAATCTTATGTAGTTTTTGTTTCTTAAGTAGCTTTTCAATAAATTTTAAAAACGTTTCTTTTTTTATTTTTTTAATTGTAACTGTTCTTATATTTCTTAGAGGGCCATAATGTCATCAGTCTTATAGATATTACGTGTCACCATCGTAAAGTAAAGTTTGATTAATTGAAGGATAGTTCGATTGATCGATCCTTAGATCACCACAAAATCCAAATCCCAATCCTAGCTCGTACGTAAGAGGTTAGTAAGAGGTATATATGTGATTGGTGGGCGCCCTTAGTCTTCTTGCCAGGTGCGTCAAATTGAGTCGTCACGCAACGTTCATCGCCAGAGACGGGCTACGTTGCGTGACACCCTACAATTACATAACAATCCCCCATACTATAAATGCTACTCTTACCTTCGGTTTAAAAGCTACGAGCTTGAGTATACATTCCAGAAGAAAAACTGCAGTGAAGCCTATGTTGAAGCCATCTAGCACTCGAGTGTACAATTTAGGTTCTTGGTAATACTGACAAGAAACACGTTCACAAATTAACCACATTTTAGTAAACGTACCTTCGTCTCTACCTTCTTTTTCTCTAAATTGTGTGCACGAAAAAAGTTAGAGGTGGCCTAAAGCAAGCTTAAGTTAGAATGCAATAAGAAAAATGTGGCCACCACAAATGTGTGCGTGACTTTGTCATTTGTTACGTGACTTTGTGTTGGTTGCGTGACTTTCTTATTGGTTGCGTGACTTTGTCATTTGTTGCGTGGCTTTATTACTTGTTGCGTGACTTTGCTATTTGTTGCATGGTCGCATAACAAATAATCTTGATCTCCTTACCTGCATCATCAAAACCACTGTGTTACACACAATAAACGCAAAGATGAGGTACTCAAATGCCTGCGACGTCACCACACGCCATATATGGAACTGGAGACGATTGTTGGGAATGTAGCGTCTCAAGGGTTTGGCTTTGAGAGCAAACTCGATACACTGGCGCTAATGAAGCAGAACACAAAAATCTTCAAATGCTGCACTTTACAGTAACTGGCAGACTTCTGCCTTCCTCATTGGTTGACAGCTACGGTCGACGAAATTATAGACAAGGGTAATATTAAAAATAACGTTTTATTGGTATTTTCAAGAACACATACAACATCATTTAGAAAAACCAAATCAGGTTAGAAAGAAGTAACTAATGAAGGTCTATAATCGCTGAAGCGTTATCTTTTCCTCTAAAACGAAATCTCGTACAATTTTGTGCGATTTTGCACCGATTTTTCCCTCTTATCCACAGGTTAGGGTAAATTTTGAAATATTAGTTTAAAATCGACACCAATCACACTTCTCCAAGGTCGACGCTCCCGTACACCAATTAGAAACAGAAATCATATCGTTAAATAACTAAACCTAACCTAACCTGGCCTAAAGCATTTTAACAAGAAGACTAAGACAAATTGCCATAAAATTCCAACCGTTAGAAAACTGATGTTCTTCACCGATTCACCAAATTTCAGAATTTGTCGATACACCAAGACTTTGCCCTTGTTGATAACGGTATTTATTCTCATCACCTGCCTTCTAAACAATTTACTGATGTTGTAAGGAGTAATTAATCGTTAATCACTCCAGCTAACCTGATTCTTGTCCAGTTCACAGCCTTTGAATTCCTCTTCTCCTTCGCTCTGAAAAGTGACGATCACAAAGCCCACGAAGATGTTGACCATGAAGAAAGCGATGATGATAATGTAGATGATGTAGTAGATGGCTACCCATGGTCGGTTGTTCTGAAAAGGACCTTCGTCTACATCAGTAGAGTCGATAGAGTTCTCCAAGATACTGCAGGATAAAGAAGTGAGAAGCACTTTTAGATAGCCACGAAACTAAGTGAAGTAGAAATTTAAAGAAGCTACGTCATGGTTTGCGCATATTGAAAAGTTTAGCCTCAATTCTTCAAATTCGTCGTCTGTAATCCGTGTTAATCTTCTCCATCCTTAGCCATCCTTGCTCCTTCATGGTTTATCATTATCTCTTCGGTGTTTTCCTGTCTTATTGAACTATCATTTTCAGGTTTCCTACCATTTAAAGGTAATTTTGTATCTGGCCAAAATATCTCAAAATACCGTGACTGAGCTCCTTTAAGAAGTAATATATCAAACACTCAAGACCGTGTTTGACCACATAACCAAACACATCGAAGTTCGTCAAAAATACTCCGCTGCGCGTCGTATTTTCAACTCTGTTCTCGGTGTTTGGAAATGTGGCAAAACACGGTCTTGAGTGTTTGATATATTATCTCTATCGAAACTAAGACTAAGGGGAAAACGGAGAAACAAAATCGTAAAAATCTAGGGTAATTAAGATCAGATATTCAAAGACCGTCACGGTCATAGTTTCCTTTGTTTAAACTTGATGAATTATGTGAGAAGGTCGCTTCAGCCCGGTTGCAAAGTTATGCGTTTCCGTTTGAATATGTGACCTCCGTTCCGATCTCCCACCCACCTAGTGTTATTTTTGAACCCAAGTGATCATCATTCAAGTTTGCCTGACCAATCAGAATTCACGTAAGAAACAAGAAAGAAATGCGCATGCTCACTCACCCTGGCCATCCCTCGAAGGTCATGACAGTGAAGAGCGTCAACATGGCGTTACCAACATTGTCAAAGTTGAAGTCGTGTCTTTTCCATTCTCTCTTTTTTTCCTGTTATCCCCCAAAAATATACTTCGTGTTAGTGTTTGTGCGACTAAAAGGATCAAAAGTGGTAATACTGTATATGACCATTGCTTATGCATTACTTCCGTATGGTATGTGACTTTATACCATGCTATAGAAAATACAGTCAATCAGAATACAGGAAAGCCGTTGTATATTCGACGATATTACATCCAACCTTCCATCATGCGCCGCTCCGGCTCGTATATCGCATTGACTGTGTCGGCCATTGTATTTTCTATGGCATGGTATAAAATAGTTATTCAACGCTCTCACGTGGTATACCATGAAATATCCCACTTGTCACTTGTATTTTCTTGGTATACACAGAAACCTAAAGGCTCGTATGTATACCAAGAAAATACAAGTGACTCGTGAGATATTTCACGGTATACCACTCGAAAGCGTTGAATAACTAGTATATAGTGTAGTGTTACTTGAAAGTAGTATCATCGAGCGAGAAGTGTAACTGTGTTCGGCAACTATTTAATGACGACAACTGTTAATAATAAGACCTGTTAAAAATTTCATTTATTCCACTTGTAACTGCTAAACAGTTGGTGTAACAAGAGTTAAACAGGAGGCAATTGCGTTCATTAGAGTGTTTGAATAGACTTTTCTGCGTTACGTAATCCTTTTGTGTTAGACTTGCAAATCGTACTTTTTTCGCATATATTAGTTCATGACTTAGCCTTGTTTTTGTTCCCTTAAATAAGTTTAATTCTAATCCTCGACGTGTGCAGTACGGAACAGAACTTCTTGGACATTTTCGAATATCGAGGTCACTTGGATTGTAAGGCCTTCTATAAAAGTTTGGTTCAAAAAATCGTGTGAAATCGAATAAATGTTTATCTGGTAAACAAGAGTTATAGCGCGAGATCAGTATAATCGTACACAATCAGCAGACTCGATTTCCCGTTACTTGTGCATGACTAGTGTAGAGGTGCGTTACAAGTCAACGCCCCGTTAAATTACGTAGAAATTCAAAATAAGTAACACAACAAAAGCATCACGTGACCAACGTAATAGTGCGTGACTAGTGCACTGGTGACTGTGTGACTTTTACAGCGCAGCGTGACAAGTGCAATGGTGAGTAACCTACCTCAGGGTTAGACAATCCAGGCCCCCTGAACTCGATGTAAGTTCCACTAAAAGAAAACAAGTCGAACTAGATTAACAACTATCCTTGCACGGCCTACAACGAAAGAGAATCGCAGGGAAGGCGCAGTGGTGAGAGCGCTCGCCTCCCACCAATGCGGCCCGGGTTCGATGCCGGCCCGGTGCCATATGTGGGTTGAGTTTATTATTGGTTCTCGCCTTGTTGCGAGGGTTTTTCGCCGGGTTCTCCGGTATTCAGCCTCTCTCCGCAAAAACCAACATCTCCAAATTCCAATTTTTCCAGGACAGAGGACCTGCATGAAAACCAGCTAAGGCTGATTTGGCTTCCTCTCTAAACATTGTAACTTATTTTTTTCTTAGTATTTTTTAATAAAAGCTGTTTAAAAGTGGGAAAAGCGACTTACCGGCATTCAACCTCGTATTTTTTCTCCTCGTCAGTACAATAAAAGAATGTTCCCTAGAGTATGAAAGTAAAGAATGAAATATTATACTGTTTTAATCCCGTTCCAGAGGTGTGGTTTCGTTTCTTCCACATATTGAAGTACCTTGGGGCATACCTGCTCCCTCTGCATAGCAGACATAAACATATTAATTTATCTTGGACAAAAGGTGCAATGAGGTTAATCCTATGTGACGCACCAACCCATGAGGTAAGGCCACACCACAACACCGGGAACTCCGTGCCCTAATGCGGAAGTTCATTGTGTAATGTCCTCTGCTAAACGTGTTACACTGAAGATGCAGAAGACGGTGCCTAGGGTTTACAGTCCTTATCCGAGAGGACTTGAACGTCTAACCATTTGCAGATGTAAGTACAAAGGTAGCACAATCTCTTCAGTTCTTTTACGACCCCGAGTGTTGGTCCGGTCTGGGGCACGAACCAAAGACCTCCCGCACAGAAGTCTGGCGCTCTACCAACTGAGCTAACCATGCAGCGGTTCAGGATATCCACAAGCATTTTGCTAGGTTATAGTAACAGTTGAGCACAAAAAGAGAGCAACATGTTTACTGATGGGACAAAATGCACGCCCTTATTGAACGAAAGCAAGGGACGTTACCTTAAATAACTGAACACCAATCACGGCGAACAAAAACTGGAACAGCATGGTGACAATCATAATGTTGCCGATGGTTTTCACCGCTACAAAAACGCACTGCACTACGTGCTGTGGAGACAGAAGAATGGAAAAGACGGTTAGATGGTAGCCTGCATAAATGGCGGGAATCGCGAGCGAGTGAGTTTTGGTGGTGGAGCCGCCATTTTATAAAAGTTATAAAATCTTCAAACCTAGGCTACACAATGTCCTCAGCACAGGAACAAATATTGTAAAACTTTAGCTTTCTTCGTGGCATAGAGGCTGTTAGGTTTGCAAGGTATTGTGGTAAAATGTACAGCCGCCATCTTTTTCCCCACGGTGGATTCAACTCGACTCTTCGCCAATCTCCTCACAGCTTCGCCACTCGCGTTTACGCACGGCTTTCCCGTCAAAATACATCACTCGCACGCGAAATTTCGCCAGCTAACAAAGCCGAAAGGCCTAGATGGAAATAAGATGGGAATGAGGGCAGGAAATAACAAGCATAAAAAGAGTTTCTGTATTGTATTTGCCAAAAGATACAAGAACTATTCTTACCCTGAACTAGAATTACTGTCTGCAAGACGTTCCTGAATATTGACTTTGATCGAAGCAAAATTTAAAGCATCGTCAATTCGTTTTTTACAATAGCTTGTTTTGAACGTATCTATGTCTGTTTGTTTGCTGTCGTTGTTTAGGGATCGGCTCTTGCAGTTAGCTCACCTTTAGACCCTTGGCTCTGTTAATTGCTCGCAGAGGTCTCAAAACTCTTAGAACCCTGAGAATTCTCACCACAGAAAACTGCGAGTCCCTGAGAAAACCCAACAAAAACACAACGTTATTAAAACAAGGTATCATGCAACGAAACAACATGCTTAAACTTTATTTGAATCTGATACAAAAAGTCAGATATCTCAGTTGAACTGAAACCAATGACTGTTACTTCCTAAAGAACAGGCTATTTCCAAGTTAACTTTGGCCTCTGTGTCAAAACGAGTGTTCGTGCGAAACCATTCATATGAAAATATATTCCCAATACAGGTTCATTTTCATGCCAGTGAAACTCACCTTCATATGAAGGGGTTTGCACGTGGACTCGTTTCCATACAGAGGCACAAGGTAATTCGGAAATGGCCTATTATAGTGTTTCTGTCAGAACGTCCGCTTCTTCCTTATTACTCGCTGTTATCGGAGCACGGGTTAACTTCACCCTACATTCCTTGAAAGGGGTACAATGACCGTATCGATAAACAGAGAGGCCAATGCTTGTCAAACCTCATCACAAAAACATTCGTGCCAACTGAAGCCTCAGGCCTTGTCCACACAACGCCGGAGGAATTTGAAAACGGTGATTTCGCTCTGAAAATGCAGCCAGTGTTTTCCGTCCAGACAATGCCGGAGGAATTTGAAAACGCAACAATCACCGGTCATTTTGGATTTGTGTTTGAAGAAAACTCGGTCGGGGAAATCACGTGATTATCGTGACGCTACAGTTCAAAAAGCTCCGCTTTCAAAATGTTTTCTGTCCACACTAAAATGAAAAGCAGACGTTTTCAAATTCCTCCGGTTTGAAGAACGTTTTCCAGAAGCTCCGTTTTCGTGACGGATTAGTGCAGACGTACTAACCGTTGAAATAAAGCTGCGTTTTCACATTTCTCCAGCGTAGTGTGGAAGGGGCCTTATTTTCAAAAGAATTTCGCACTCACAGACTTACCTAAGGACGATTGAGATTACAGAAACAGATACGACTAGTAAATCAAGAAGATTGAAAGCACTGCGACAGAAAGAGCCCTTGTGAAGAATAAGGCCATAAGCGACAAACTGAAAGGAAAACAGGGCACTACATCAATTTAATGACTCGTCTACATAATTAACTTCAGATCTGGTTTATTTAATTAATACAAAAACTGCTTGGGAGTCAGTGAAGTCCTCTGCAACTTCTCTTTACCTAGGCATGCATGACTTAAACTTGCATGACATGTAAGACAATGACACAGACTTTAACGTGACCTGCATCATTAGCGTGACTAATGATAGCGTGACTTACGAAAGCGTGACTCGAAATAGCAGTATCTATTGATTACAAAGTAACGTGGTTGTCTAGAGTAAAGAAATTGTGTTACCTTAATAAGAATCTCCAACGTGAAGACACAAGTGAAGAAATAGTCGAAATAGTTGAGAACCTTTGAGAAATAGAAAACGATGGTGCCCATGATTAATATATGTCTGTAAAGTTTTAAAAGTTATCCACTTCCACGAAAAAAAAAAAAAATGATGAGATTATCTTGAAGGAGCAAGGTCAAGGTCTGAGCATCTCCAAAAGTTAGGCCTAAATTTTTCAAGTTCGTCGTTTGCAATCCGTGTCAATCTTCTCCATTCTTAACCATCCTTGTTCCTTTATGGTTTAGTATTATCTCTTTAGTGTTTTTCTATCTTAGTAAACTATTATTTTCAGGTTTCCTTCAATTCAAAGGTAATTTTGTTCGTAGGATACCGTGACTTAGCTCCCTTAAGGCAAACATTTCGCTGGAACGGGTAAATCCCTGGTTCTGAGATATTCTGACTCAGGGAGAAATCAATTATGTATAGCACACCGCTAAAACGAACAAACCTTGCACAAACGACGATCAAGGAGCTTCATAAAGCTTAAAACCAAGGTCTACGAAAAAAACTTAAAGGAGCTAAGCCACGGCATTTTGAGTTATTTTGGCCACGTACGAAATTACCTTTAAATGGTAGGAAACCTGAAAATAACAGTTTAATAAGATAGAAAAACACCAAAGAGATAATAAAAAACCATAAAGAAACAACGATGGTCAAGGATGGAGAAGATTGACACGGATTACAAGCGACGAACTTGAAAAATTTAGGCTAAACTTTTCAAGATACATGCATACAAACCGTGACGTAACTCCTTTAAGCGAATAGACTACTTTCGTATTCTCGGTACTGGACTGGGACTGCCTTGCAATTTGGAGGCTCATGCGGAGGAATAATGTCATTTGCAATTGAAAAGGCTCCTTGCATTAGCCTCAGTTGCAAGCTAGTTCCAATGGTCTTTTCAGACCCTTCCCGGCCTCAGGTCGCCCGGTCAAATTGCGTGTATAAGTTGCAAACGGGTCATTCTTGTCGTCTTCAAGAAGTGACACCGGAAAAGCAACTTTTCCACCCTACTACTGAAACTGCCACAAATGACGAGCTTCTAATTTCCCATTACAATATCAATACACGGTCAAGCAAACAGGTAATGAGAGGAAGGTAAATAATCGTCTTGGATATTTTAACTTGATAAACCAACACATTCTCACAACATTACAAAAAAGAATTCTATGACGACAAGTAAAGAGAACTGGCATATTGAGCAAGAATCTCAAAGAAGCCGTACCTCATTTCTCTTTGCACTAGCGTTGAGCGGATCCTCAGCTGCTAACAGGATGCTGCTTATTATGATGAGGCACAAAATAAAATTAACAAAGTACGTGTTGGTGGCGATTTTGTAGCAGATGACACGAATTCTGAAAAGAATTTGTAATACCGTTAGTTTATTAGTTGTCTCTAGTCATTGTTGTCAATTTTAGTCTCTTTAGTTCTCTTGTTGCTTTCAGTTGTATTTAGTTGTACGTAGTTGTATATTAATAATTCGTGTAAACATGACCCGCCTAGATTAGCTCAGCTATCCGCGGGTATGTTATAATTGTAAATTTAATTTGAAAACAAAAATAAAAATGTATGTATGTAAATGTATGTATGTAAACATACACATTACTAGTAAAAAATCTCGGACGATTTTAATTTCGGACAAAAAGGGTCCGAAAATAATACCGTCCGAAATTTTGAAGTGTCCAAAATATTTGCAGTACAGTTTAAAACTTTAAAGTAGCTCCAAAGGCCTTAGTTTCCTTTATGGAGCGAGCTCTAATCGAAACACTACTTGAGATACATAACGGTTTGATACAAATTGTGTTATTTTCCCGTCGGTATATCTGTAAAACCTTGAAGCTGCAGTAAAACTATCATTTCCACAGATGTTGCTTCAGACTAATTCGTGTTTTGTAGGCGTACACTTACTTCAGTTATGTTTCACCAGTTTCACCATTATTATTAGTCCGAAATTTTTGCCAGAAATTTGTCCGAAATGAGACAAGAAGTGTCCGAAGATTAAACGTCTGAAATTTTTTGCAAGCAAGAAATGTAACCAATATTATCAAATAGTGGGACTGAGCCGTTTTCGATTGTCAAAAGCAATAATATTGTTATTTTTCAGTTTTGTCTTTGCATGGCTAGGTTTACACCTTTTGCTGTTCATTTACAGAAAATATCCATTCATTTGTGTCCAAGTTTGTTTCATTATGGTTAATATACTCACGTTAACACCAATATGACCTTCATTTGCGTGTAAGGAATGTTCAAAAATAACATTTGCATATGTATTAACATTCAAAATCATCAAAAGATAAACAATACCTCCCTTTGACATTCATTGGCTGTTATGTATTTTCATTTTTGTCGAAATAAAATTCGTTGTCACGAAACGACAATCATGTACACTTTTGGACAATCCTTTTTCAACAAAAAACTTTCAATAACAGAATTTGCATGAGCACTCACAATCAATTGCATTATTATACAACCATATCCGTGAAGGTGACAACCTTTAGTACATTGAGACAGACATTACCGTGTTTTCACCTAACGTTAAGATGAAACAGTAGCTCATTAGCGTAATTCTTTTGAACAGAGATATCGCGCCCAATTTTCCCCGAAAATTTGATTATAGAACTAGGGACCGTATGTACTTTTTTTTAATCATATTTTCACAGTCCTCCCCTTGCAGATATAAATTCAGCCTCTTACGAACCTTTTGCGTACAACTCAGAGGGCGCACTACAGTATACATGTGATAAAGTGACGGTTAGATTTCCCCACAAATGCCACGAAGAAATAGAATCCCATTTGAACACAGCGAAAGAATAATCAGGGCCTAAATGTGGGCAATGGTATCGTTTCATGCAAACATATTTGCCACGATGCCTCAATAGTGAGGCAATTGAGGGATAAATTGTTCAGCAAAATTGATATTCTCTCTTCCAAAACTAAATGTTATTATGGCTGTAATGTTTGTCTCACCGCACTTAAGATTGTCACCTTCATGGATGTGGGTGTATAATAATGCAATTGATTGTGAGTGCTCATGCAAATTCTGTTATTGAAAGTCTTTTGTTGAAAAAGGATTGTCCAAAAGTGTAAATGATCGTCGTTTCGTGACAACGAATTTTGTTTCGACAAAAATGAGAATACATTTACAGCTAATGAATGTCAAAGGGAGGTATTGTTTATCTTTTGATTTTGAATGTTAATGCATATGCAAGTGTTATTCTTGAATGTTCCATACGCGCAAATGAAGGTCATACTGGTGTGACCATAATGAAACGAATTTCGACAGAAATGAATGGATATTTTCTGTAAATGAACAGCAAAAGGTGTAATTTGATAAAAACTTACAGCGTTCTATTCATGTATATACTAATCACGTACATAACAAAATCCAATCGAGACTCAGCTTAGGCACGTTTTCCAGTGCTTGGCATCGGATTCCTTTTCTCCGCGCTGCGTTTCAGTTTCATGTTTCCCGCGCTAGGCACCAGCTGCCTTTTCCCGTGCTAGGTACCAGCTGCCTCTTTCCCGCGCTGGGCACCGGTTGCATTTTTCCCGCGCTTGGCACCAGTTGCATTTTTCCCGCGCCAGGCAACAGTTTCATTTTTCCCGCGTTTGGCTTCAGTTGAATGATTTCCCGAGCCTAGTACACGTTTCATGTTTTCCCGCCCTCGACAACGATTGTATGTTTCAATTTCGAGCTCTGATTGGTTCATTGTGCTATTGCCCTTATTGTGATTGGCCAAATGTAATAACTTTGGCCTCCATTTCATGGCTAATCTAAGCAAGGCACTCTATTGACAAACACACATTTCTTTTTTACTACTCACATGTTAGTTGATGAGAAAATAAAGAGGGCGGACTCAGGTGGCATAGGAGCCTTGTCGATATCCTCAGTAGAGGCAGCGCTAGCGCTTTCATTGTTGTCTGAAAAAACAAACAAACAAGTTCAGCACAAGAAGACATGATTGATCATCGCAGCTATGCGCACAACTGAAGCAGTTGTGAAATTAAAGCCTCAAAAAAATTCAGGCCTGAACGGGATTCGAACCCATGACCTCTGCGATACTGGTGCAGTGCTCCACCAACTGAGCTATCAAGCCATGTGGGAGCTGGTCACATTGTGAGTTCGTAATATACTCGTAGATGACGAAGAACACAAATGAATATATGAAGGATCATATATTTGAACTGCGGAGAAAGATATCAAATATATCATCCTTCATATATTCATTTGTATTCTTCGTCATCTACGGGTAAATCTTACTGTTGATGGCAGGCTTGTCATGTTCAGATTGTTCCGCAGACTGGGCCTCGATGTCATTGTGTGACGCTGTCTGCAGAGATAAAAGAGAATTAAAAACAAAAACAGTGCATTCCAATATTCAAATTGTTAAGGTAAATTTTATGGCATAATTCTACAATGTAATCACGTAAACAGTGAAAATTCAAATGCACAACCGTCAAACATTTGCAACTGACGATGACATGGTAATGTCGACGCATGTTTTGTAAAATAAAAAATGTTGCTTCCTTTTTAAACTTTGCTGTTACTCTGCTGTTTTACGATCGTTAAGACATAAGAAAAATTGAAAATTAAAAAAAAAAAATTAAAGAGAATTAGGTCCAGTTCGAACGTCGAACTTCACTTGAAACGAACTAAGCGGAGTCATGATAAGTTCGTCGTTTGACTCAACTGAGTTCGTCTGACTGAATTTAGATCGACCAACACGTTCTATTCGTGTGAGGCAGACAGATCGAACGTGTTGAACGATCTAAATTCAAATTAAGTTCGACATTTGACCCAACAGTCGAGCTTTATCCGTTTGGACTCCGTTTGGATCGACTCAAATTGCAATTTAGTTCGTCTCATGTGAAGTTCGACGTTTGACCTGGGCCTAGTCATGACTACCACGGCAAAAAATGAACCAGAAAGCTAAAAAAAACTTCGTCTATAAAGCATTTACAAAATTGTTACCTGGTAGGAAAATGGCAAAATTATGTGTCTGTAATTACAGATCACAGAGGCATTGCCAAAGACTTATACATTGAGAGTAAATTTTGTATATTTTTTCAAATTTTAATTAAATTAGATAATACTCTTAAAATAATAGTAGCTCGCCCAGAATAGCTTTGCTACCTGCGAGCTACTAAGAGTACGTTTCTTTAAGAAAATCCAAGATTAGATTCTTTAATCCGAAAACGGATTTGCGTTTCTTTGCTAAACAGATCAATCCAAGATCACTCGGATCATGGTACATCCAAAAACCGAAGAATCCATGCCCAGAGTACATTCTTCGGTTCCTTTGACGCACCATGACTCGAGAGATCTTGGATTAATCTGTTTAGGAAAACAAACGCAAAATCCGTTTTCGGATTTAAGAATCCAATCTTAGATTTTCTTAAAGAAACGCACCTTAAGGCTTGTAAACTTATTATACATCAGTAAAAGTTACTGTTACTGTTACTGTTGCTGTTACTGCTACGGCTGCAGCTGCGGCTACAGCTGCGGCTGCGGCTGCGGCTGCGGCTGCGGCTGCAACTGCAGCTGGTGTGGCTGCGGCTGCGGCTGCGGCTGCGGCTGCGGCTGCGGCTGCGGCTGCGGCTGCGGCTGCGGCTGCGGCTGCGGCTGCGGCTGCGAGGTGATGAGAATAAGGAATATCAAAAACTAGGAGAGCCTTGATCTACCATCAAATACTTCAGTCTGACATTAAAAGGATAGTTTTGGAATAAGTAAAGAGAGTTTCTGTTTCCAATCAACCGACTATTCACTTACTCTTGCAACACCATTTCCATTTAAAGTTCCTGTGGAATGGAGTTCTTGCGTGGACTTGTCCAACGTTCTGAAAGACGGAGAAAATGGGGTTTTTACTGGTCTTAACGATTAACACAGTCCTAAACTTTGGAAATTACTTTGAGCATGAGATCACTAAATTCTGGAGTTTGAGCACTAACGCAAATCAAAAAGCTCTGAAGTGGACTTTCTGTACCCGTCCATCAATATTAGCGTTCTATAATCCACCAAATAGTTTCGCTCGCATGTGATTGGTCATAATGTGTCACGTCACTGAATATGCCCCGACTTAATCTGGAGAACATCCGAGTGATATCCCACATTTTTTTTTAAAGACTCCACGTGGCTCGAAAATATTTGAAGGATAATAAATATAGCCCTCTTTTGACTTCAAAAATATGCCCGGTTATTTGTTCCTGGACTTATGCTGTTCCTCGAAGCTCAGATAATGTCTGCGGACAAATATCCGAGCATATTTCGCTCCAAATGGAGGCTATTTTTTCTATAACATGAAGACTCTCCTCTCCACTCCTCGCACACAAAATGTCAGCTCTTACGCATTTGACCGTGAGGTTGAACTGTGGTTGGGCACCACAGCTCCATCCTGGTCCAGCATGTTCTGTGATTCTATGGAGCCTTTCATTTTCAAGGCTTCCTTTTCTCTCTTTTCCTCTTTCTTCCTTTTCTTTTCTTCCTCCATTTCTGTTAAATTCTCAGCATCAGCCAGGTTGTCGACAGCAATGGCCAAGAATACGTTGAGAAGGATGTCTAAATAACGTCAAGGGTAGCCGTTTAACAGCAAACCTAACAAAAATATCTCATATCTTTTTTGCTGCTGTTATTGTTTTTTGTTTTATTTTTAACAGAGAAGCATTAGATTACAGTAAAAAAACCCCGCGTATCAGAACCGCGATTATTCCAAGTTAGCATAATCAAGTTCAAATGTACCACAAGTTCGTAAGTAACGGGATCTAAATAGAGAATCTTAGCCTAACACGTTTTTTTTTTTTTTTTTTTTTTTAATGCAGGTTTTCATACGCAGGTTTTTACTGTACTTTTGTTCATTTGATCTTTTTTGTTGGTCTTTCAGGGAGCGTAGGCAAGATTTTTCAAGGGGGGGTCACACTGTGTCAAAGTGAGGGTACTCATCAGGTTGTCATCGTTTTACACACCTGTTGTAGGTTGTTTGCTTAAAAGCAGCTTACAAAAGGGGGGTCACGGGCACTCCAGGACCCTCCCCCCCCCCCGGCTAGCTGCGCCCTTGTTTTTAATATTTTCAGGTGGGGGAAGAGAGAGAGGAATTTTCCATCCGGTCTTAAATTCAAGAAGGGGGAGGGGAGGGGGTTGTTATGTAAGGGTACTTTTGGCGTTCCCGATATCCTTTATGGTAACTAGCAATGGAGAAAAGGGATTTGCACTTCCACAAATCACCCGACCAGTTGTATTAGAATGCAAACAACAGCTCCAAGGATCAATGCCCACACAAAATTTTTTTTTTACATGTTACAGAATGGTTATGTGTGCAGAGGATACAGTTTCCAACAACGACAAGGAAGATGAAGTACATGATGGCCAAGGCTGAGGCTGCCTCTCCAATGCCGCCCCACGCGCGGATACCATCGTACATCACAGCATTCCAGTCCTCCCCTGTGAGAATCTGATGATAAGAAAAGCCAACAAGGTCAAACAACATGCAAGATGGGCGCATCGCTATGTTCATACGGTCGAAGCCTAGGTGGTCGCTTACGGGAGGTTAATAACAAAAGAAAATTACAAACTTTTAATTCTAAGAGTTGTCGCGGTCGTTTGCGAGAGGTGGTCGCTTACAAGAGGTACCAAATATAGTGATTTGACTTGGAAACTTTTGGTATTTTGGAAAACTGGTCACTGAGGAGAGGTGGTCGCAACCCGAGGTTCCACTGCATCCAGTTACATGTCCTTTTTGCGATGCACCGAAGTGACTTCAATTTAGAGAAAATCACAAAAATATTTTAAAATCAAGAAAAATTAAGATTGCAAAAGATCAAGAAGCGCCATTCGCAACGAAATTCTTTTGAGAACGTGAAGGATTTCTAAAGCTTAGAGCGGTTTTCAATGGAGTGTCGTAAATCCAAAACCAAAGTAATCACTCTAGCCAATCACAATGGACACAGAGAACAGAATGAACCAATCAAAACTTGAAATACATGTAGCTGATGCGAAGCGCGGAAAAACGTGTGCCAACGAGCCACGATTGGTTTTGGTTTCACTTCTAATTGGTTGACAAAGTGGCGCGAGTTTTTTAAGCCAATCGTGCAGCGTAGTTGATGCAAAACCAATTACTTTTCGACACTCAAATGAAAACCGCTCTATGGTGCAGCCGCAACGGTATGATTTGTCGCAAGCAGCGCGCGCGACAGAACTTCGCACGTTACTTAGCAACCCTTTTGACAAAAAAATCCGTGGGCTCAGTGGATTCTTTGAGTTCTTATAGATGACTTTTTCTCACCTGAAAAACTGTGATAAGTGCTCTCCAAAAGGAATCAAAGTTGCTGCGTGGAATTTGGTCTTCGTCTATATTGAACCTTGAAAGAAACAGAAATGAACAAGTTTAAACTTTTACAAGGATGTAAAAGTGACTTCATGTACCTTTACTATCAGCTAAGTTCAAATAAGAGAGCGAACGAACGAACGAACAAATGAGCGAGAGCGAACGATGCTATGAACAAGCGAACAAGCAAAGGGAAAGGACGGATCAATGAGCGGAGGAACGACCGCCAGAACGAACGAACGAACGAACGAACGAGCGAACGAGCGAACGAGCGTACGAACGAACGAACGGGCGAACGAACAAACGAGTGAGCAACCGATCGACCGACCGAACGAACAAGCTGACGAACATGAAGAAACTGGAAAATAACAACGTAAAAACAACACTTACTTTCCACCGAAGATTTGCATTCCAAGCAGCGAGCAGATAAGCATAAATAAAGAGAGAAGCAACAGAAGACCAGCGATGGACCGCATGCTGTTTAACAGCGACGCCACCAAGTTACTAAGTGAACTCCAGTACCTGAATCAAAACCAGAATCTAAATCAGTCACGGAACACTGGTATTCCTGCTGTCACGCACGTAACACAAGCAGTCACGCAAACGTAATTAACACAATGTCTAATGGCTCACTTTCTTAGTTGCTGTTAGTTATGGGTTGTAAAGGAACACTACAGTTACAGGGAAAAATGCTTCATTGCTTTTGTTCTAGAAAAACTCTTCTGCCAGACAGCATCGATTCTGTTCTCTTCCTAAGCAGCCCAAGAAATCCTTGCGAGCTTGCTAGTAACCAGTCTCTTGGGCGTGTTGAGTGAGGAATGAAAGTTTTAACGTACAGGAAACAAGAGGAAAAAAGAAACTTTACCGAGTTACTTTAAAAATTCTAAGCAGACGAATACATCGAAGAACGCTGATTCCAATCGGAGGCTGGTTCAATGCCTCTGTGATGGCCAGCTCTAACAGGCTGCTAATTACAACCTGAGGGAAAAAAAACGAAAGAAACCTTAAGTATCAGCATATGTAGAGATTCTCTCCAGATGAGTCTCTGAACGTGTCTAACAGTACGTGTCTACGTGTCTGTACATTCTGATATCGAAGCCAGAATTGAGCTGCCGTACAAGGTGGTTGTAACTTTTACGTTCTTGGATGAAACCCCAGTGTCTGACCATTCAAATGAAAGCTACTGAGCAGTACTTTCATGTGGTACTGTTTATTGTGCGGTACAATGTGGTGCTACCTTTTAAGTCTGTGGATGAAGCCCTAGTATGTGACCATTCAAATGAAAGCTATTGAGCAGTACTTTCACTTGGTACTGTTTGTTATGCTGTACAAGGGTGTTGTAGCCAAAGTCTGTGGAAGAAACCCTAGTGTGGCCATTCAAATGAAAGCTATTGAACAGTACTTTCACGTGGTACTGTTTATTATGCTGTACAAGGGGGTTGTAGCCAAAGTCTGTGGATGAAACCCTAGTGTGTGGCCATTCAATAAAAGCTATTGAGGAGTACCCTCGTTTGGTATATTGTTTCGACTTAACTTTTTCAAGTTTGAGCTTTACCAATTTTGATAGCTAAAGAGCTTAACCAACGTTTGTAAAACCACCAACTTACCAAACAATCAAATCTGTTGAAAAGCGATGCAAAATAGCCATGGAATCCTAGACAGTACATCTTGATAATCATCTCAATAGTAAATATTCCTAAAAATAATTTATTCGCTATATCTGAAATAGAAAATAAGAAACACTTGCTAGTTTCGGTATCATTCTGACAGAAGCAAGGTTAATTTTAATCACAGATTGAAACAGCTTTTCCTTTTTGATGTAGGCAAGTCAAAGCCCATTTCAATCCTAGGAGTTTGAAGACACAAATTTCTCACTGGCTTCAATAGCATGAAGTGACCAGGAATATTACTATACCCCTCTGGATGGGATACTGCTCAGTTTCCATGAAAGGGTTACCTCCCAACCATCCCCTCCCTCCCGATATTTTGCCGCATTCCACAAACAATTTGACATTCTTACACCAGGAAAGGGTGGGGGAGGAGAGAAAGGCATGTGAGAGTTAAGTGTCCTATCAGAGACCAAAAACTGAACACAGGTAATCCACACCAGCAGGTAACCCACGCCAGCATCGAATTTGGACTTTGAGTTTTTTTTCTTTTTCTTTTCCCTTGTTATATTTTGTTTAAAAAAAACACTCAGAATGACTCTTTCCGGCGGAAAAAGGGAGAATCTTACCTAAAAAATCGGTTAAAAACTCAGGTTGATCATAATGTTCCAACGCTAGTGTCAGTGAATTTAAAAATACAACTAGTATAACAATCCAGTAGAAGGCTTGCGTTTTAACAGCTTTACGCAGTTCCCTTCTGGCGCGGTGATGCCACTTTTTTATCACTTTCCTGAAACAGAAAAAAAAAATTCAAAATAAATTTGTGATTATTACAAATTGAGAATAAGGAAAGAGGATGGGTGGAAGAAAATGGACGCGCGAAGAAGGAAGATGGTGTTGATAAATAAAACTGGGCAAGAAAGAGAGATATGTATTTACATTTACGAGTGATTTGAAAATTCTCTCAAAATTGCACGAACCTTTAGGTGAGTGCAATTTGAAAGAATTTTCAAATATCACGAGTTCTGTAAATCCTTAATTGCTCGAGACTTCATAAGATTACTCATTTACTATATGACTGAGCGAATCAAGAAAACGCGCGTGTTAATTTGCACGGCAGTGCAAATTAAAAATTAGCAATAAATTGGCCTGCTCTCAGCCAATCACAATGGCGTAATTTTCTCAGGTATATAATAAAAGATAGAACAGAAGATTTGAAGGTTGCGAACAAAACAGAGTAGGTACAAGTCGAGCAGTTAAGGGTGTTGGTCTTGTAATCAGAGGTCCCTTGTTCAACACCTCTAACCTGAATTCAACCCCTCGAGTAACCCTTTGTAAGCAGCCAACTGATCTTATATGACCGGGATTATTGGCTTATTGCGCGGTTCCCTGTTTGCGTGTTTATGAACCGAGACGCAACTGATGTCCTTAATCACGCAACAAAAGAACGAACGAGGCCAATATCCAGCCATCTTGACGGTACACCTTAATTCACCTTCACATTTCATTACCGAGCTTAAAATTCACCATCTTTATTAACTTATCACTACTCACGATGAATTCGATAGCGTTGATCCTAGCAGTGTGCAGGACACCTGTCATATATGAACTCAGTTAAATGACCTTGCTCTCCATGAGTTCTCGTAGCTCAGTGGATAGAGCACCCGCCCGGTGCTCGGGAGGTCATGGGTTCGATTCCCGTCGGGGACTCAGAATTTTTCTTTGTCTCACGCTCGTGTCATGTTGATTAATTCACCTTCACAAAAAATTTATTATATGACATAAAGAACACCCAAGGTAAATTCCCAGCGAGAAAAGAGTGTCAACTGGCCCGCTCGGAGCTGAGAGCCAATCACAGCACAGGATTAGGCTATCTTGCCTGCTATGGAGCTAGCCTTATAACATAGCAGCTTATAATTAATCTTAACTTGTCACCATAATCCCCACAGCCTTGTCCAGTTCTGGCCCTCTCTGTCACGCAATGTCGGGAAACAGGGTGACCCTCTTTTCCGGACTCTGGACTCTTTATGGGGCAAGTGGGCACGAACATACAAGGAAGAACGGGAACAAAGCGAGAAACACAGAGAAAACCCACGGAACATTCGTCTTACTTTTCATTATGACACCATCCATGATGAACATCTTGAGTGGCATTGTCTGGTCTCTCATTTCTGTCAATCATTTCAATGTCTTCAGCTCTTGAATGTTTCGCTGTGCATGTAACGTGAACATTGTAACCGTGAGTTATTTCACGAAGAAATCACTTAAACAGCAGTAAAAGCGGACATTCGTCTCCAATTATTTTTTTGGAAAATAATTCCCAAGTTCATTGCGTGAGCGTCGTTACATGACAGCGCTAAACCGAGCAATTTTTCTGGCCAGTCACAAAGGACACAAAATTCAGTTAACCAATCAAAACTGGGAGCAAATACTTGCAGTTCGCGTAAAGCGCGGGAAAACGTGTACGAGCAAGTCAGACTGGCTTTGGTTTTACTTCTGATTGACAAAGCGGCGCGAGTTTCTCAGTGCAGCAACGTAAAACCAAGGCAAATACGAATTACTTTTGACACTCATGTGAGAACCGCACTATTGCAAAACAACGTAAGTATTAGAGTTAGAGATGACCGGCACGAGGCTTGGAAGGCGTTTTTATTGTGTCTAGCCGTTGAAAGCGTTCGTTACTTTGCCACCAAACTAAAATCTTCAGATTTATTTGATTACTGAATACTTTTGAAGAATACCATGAACTTACAAACCGAGATTTCAATGTTTCAGGCATCAATTCTGATGGAAATCATTTGATGTGCCAGTTCACTTCTTCCAATAGATACGCTATTCAAGTCAAGTTTGCCTCAATTTCAAAGCACAATTTGTCCACGCCTCGTTGTCGTTTTTACAAAGACTGCCTTGGAAATGTTGCAAAATTTAAAATTGACTTTGTGCGCCATTTTCTTTCTGCTCATTAAACCTTTTCTTTGGTGTCATTCTCGGTGTCACAGCCTTCGTGTTTTCCTTAAAGGAGCTACGTCACGGTTTGCGCATTTCCAAAAGTTTAGCCTAAATTTCAGTTTCAAGTTCGTCACTTGTAATCCGTGTCAATCTTCTCCATCCTTAACCATCCTTGTTCCTACATGGCTTATTAGTATCTCTTTGGTGTTTTTCTATCTTAGTAAACTAATATTTTCAGGTTTCCTTCAATTTAAAGGTAGTTCTGTACGTGACCAAAATAACTCAATATACCATAATTGAGCTCCTTTAACCCCTTTTTTCACGATGACCCACTTTCTGGCGTTTCTGTATCCACGAGATAAGAATTCCTGATGCTGAATTCCCTAGATTTGAATTTACTTACAAGTTTTTCTGGAACTCTTTGACCCATCTCCGCTCTCGCTCTCGCTATCACCTTCAATGTCCTCTGTAAGTAGAAAATAAATAGGTTCACAAAGGTGTACCTGTGACTGCTGTTTCCTCTGTAAAAGTAGGCATGGCACTCGGCAACACTGCACAGCATGTCTCAAAATATTTTTTTTCCAGCACAGCTACACCATAGCGGCAATGCTGCACTGAAAACGTTTTAAACTAGTTGCAAAGTGTAACAGCCTTATAGAAATTTTTCCCGCAAAGTTGCACAGATCACATGGCTGTCTTTTTGTCGTAAAAAGAGTAATGTTAAGTTGTAAGAGTTTAGGGTCTCTATCAGCGGGGAAGCAGCCTTACGTTGCAATTTTGTAATATCTTACGTTTTCAATGTTTTCAAAGATCTACTGCGAATATCCGAACTGTAGGATATGCTAAATTGATATTTACATACCAGCTTGTGTTATCCAATCAAGATAGCCATTGTAAGCATCTTCAACCTGTTGCTTTTCTCGGAACTTTTGAAATTCACCGCTCTTTTGCGCCCTTGCCTTCTCTTTGGCAAATTCTCTGTAGAAAGAGAAAATTCAACTTCATCAGAAAGACAACAAAAACCGACAACAAACATTTACCCAAGACTAAAGTAAAACAAACAAGACCAAATCGCACATACCCACTGAGAACACCAAGGACTAGATTGAGAACAAAGAACGACCCCCAGATAATGAGCGTAACAAAGTATAACCACGGCCAGGAATTGCCAACTGCATCATTGATCTGAAAAGAAAACCAAAACAAACGATGTCACTGGTTTGAGCATTATTGATTATTTCGCCTTATTATTAGCAAGCTCCGTGAGTGGACAAGATGAACCAAATCCTGCGTCGTGATTGGCTACCTGAGTGGGAAAGATGGCGCTATCTTGCCCGCTCGGGATTACCCGCTGTGTCCCGTCAGAAAAGTGTTCTTTTTCCACCTAGTAAATCCTTTATTGACCAAGCGTGAGGTAAAGATGGCTGGATATTGGCCTTGTTCTTTTTTGCATGTTTATGGACCTCGACTCCGCCTTAATCCACGAACATGCACAGGGCTGGAAAAAACAGTCGGTCATCGGACATTGTCCGACCAAATTTTGAATATGTCCGGTCAATTTAACATTATGATCGGACATGATGTCCGAACATTTTACCAGCACCAAGTTATTGCCCATCCATAAAATTTGGTTAGATACATTGTTAAAAGGCTCGAAATTGCGCCAGGAGCCCATTATAGGCTTCTGCCATATCATAAAGCAGAAGTGTTCATCTTTCCTGTTCTTGCCAAATAAAATGCTCTTCAGAAATCTCACTATTATGCACTACAAGCATTGCGATATGCTGTTAGCACTTCATGTTTGTACCCTTGAGTCAACTTTGGTCAGGAGCACATCACTAGGAGCCTGCAACTCCCATACTAAGCCTATGTCATGGTATTTTTACAGAACGGTCTATTTTTAGCCTTCTTTTCCCACGAAAAAGGTCAGTTCCAGTCTACATGAGCGCGAATCAGTAAGGAGAAAAATGGCGGCCTCAGGTGGACATGTCGACCTAATCTTCTGGTGAAATTATAAAGTCCATGCTTGTGATTGGTCACTGAGGTTCCTGGGGGCGGGGGGGGGGGGGGGCTGAATTCGCAGTTAATTCAAACTAAAAATAGATCGGTCTGTGAAAACGCAGGGACAGGACTAATTGGGGTAGTTGTACACTCCTAGTGATGGGCTACTGCTTTAAAGGGACCCAGTCAGCTGCTGCATATGCGCATTAAATACCATTCCATAGCTAATTTGGATATCACACAGACGCGATCCATACTGTTTTTAACCAAATATGATAAAAATAATATCATAGGATTGAGCAAAAGCACACTTAAAAACAGGTTTTTCAGTGAATGATTGAAAATCAAGAAAAACACTGCAAAGATTGAAGCGGATTTCTGGACATACTTTGATTTCAGGTTGAGGTGAACTTTTTTCAAAGTGAGAAAACTAGTGTCCAAGTCAGCATGGTCCTAAAGCTGACTGTGTCCCTTTCATGGTAGCATTCAATAGAAAACTAGGTTTGCTTGAAGAACATATAATCAGGAGATAACCAGGAGAGATCCGTGCAGTCATCTTGTAGATTAAGTCATATAATCATCATAAATGATAAATAAATCAAATTTAAATGCAGTTTTGAATGATTTCTATTGGAAATCTTTACAGTATCCCAAAAAATTTTATTCTGCCAATTAATTATGCTAATCAGTTATGCAAATTAGTGTCCGGTCAAATTGATAAGATGTCCAACCAAAATGAAAATTTGAAAGGACACATGTCCTGTTAAAGAAGAAAAATTATTTCCAGCAGTGATGCAAAAAAAAAAGAACTTGGCCAATATAATAATAATAACTTTATTTACATGTCAATGAGATTTACATTACTGCTAATTGGGACACCTAAAAAGAATTACAATCATCAGGACTATGTACATATTAAATTTTTAAACATTATAATTATTTACCAAGATAAAAGCCTATCTATCAAAATAAAAATACAAAAGAGAATATTTGCATCCACTGCTCCAGCCATCTTGACCTCACGCTTAGTCAATAACCCACTATATGTACATCAACTCACTCATTATTAACTCATTCATTAACTCACCATATATTAACTCATTTATTTTTGACTCACCATATATAAAACATCTGTCCAGCCTTCAAGTGTAATGCACTGGAATACAGTCATGCAGGCCAAGCCGATATTATCAAAATTTGTTATTCCATGATTAGGACCTTTCCAGCCTCCCTCACACACTTGTCCCAGGCTGGCATCGCAGTGAAACCCAGAACTGCCTGAGCTGCAAGGAGGTGATTCTTCAAGTGCTTCTGCACCTAAATTCAGACACTAAAGTTAGAGTGAGGTTAAAGACCCTCAACAAAGTCCCTTTAAAACAAACATTAAAATATCTGAGTATAAATCTACCAGCATTCTAACATGAATGCCATTCTCTTATGGGCTACGCTACTCACTATCCACTCTTTTGTACATGTACATAATGCGTAGCCTAGCAGTGAGTGGTTGTTTACAAAGTGGTGGCTGCTTCTTGGCGTTTTCTTAGTGTCGGAGAGAGAATTTAGATATAGGTTTGAACGACTAGTAGATTTATACTATGAAAACAATGGATTATTTGCTCCCATTTTCTCTCAATATATTAGTAACACTTTATTTTATGAGGGTAACATTGATTACTGATGACTCATGTAGTTTACAAAATAGCCCTCCCTAAGCTAATCTAAAACCAGAAATTCAAGTCCAACAAGCAAATAATGGTAAATTTTTCAGTTGATTTTCAAGTACATGGTTGGTAAACTCTTCCTAGTGAATTTTACTACCTTCACATGGTGAATTTTACTAACTGCCACTTTTTATTAAAATCCTGACTGAAAAAAATTTGTGCATGATACCATCTGATCAGACAAGCACATTTCACCACCAAGCCTCACTTTTAAAATACAAATTGCAAGTTTTATTGTGGACAAATTTCCAAAAAAGCACAGATGAAAAGAATCTCCTCGTAAAAACAGCACAAAGGTGCCAGAGGTTCAAGTTTTCAAATTTCCAATTTCACGGAAACAAGGCTTGGTGATGAATTTTGAGCATGTGGTGTAATCATGCATAAGACCTATTACATATAGTCCAACAGAGCACAGTCACGAATAATTACCTGTTACATTGTCATAACATGTCTTGTGAAGACGTCCCATGAACAACTCAACCCCGATAATTGCATAAATTATAACGACGAAAACCACCAACAAAGCTATATGGAACAGTGGTATCAATGCCTTGATAATTGAATTTAAAACAACTTGTAAACCTGAAAATGAAAACAGATCAAGCAATGAATTGATCCTTTATTATTCTCAATGTTAAATCTACACTTTTGGGAGCGATCTCATGTTACAATGTGAAGTTCCAGAAAATATCCATACCTCCCCCACAGAAGGGACTTTTTCAAAGATCCCTCCCCACCCCTCTAAGAATTCCAATACCTCTGTGGGAGAAGTAGGGTTATTTTCTGGAACTGTACAATGTAACGAGATACTGCAGCTGACCTCAAGAAAGGAAATTTCCTATTCAAGGTTCCTCCCTTAGATACTCCAGTCACAGATGATTAAAACCCCAGGGAGGGTCTAATGCCCTGTGAAATGTTTCATCTCCCATGTACAGTTCCCTCCCCCTAAACATAATATTCATGTATGTGGTCTTCTTGCGATGTGTATTGTACATAGCTCTTCAACTCCCCCCCCCCCCCCCCGCCTCCCCGATACACCGAGCACATAGCAATAAACCTGATACATAAGACTCTCCCCTGTCCGTAGTCCCCTATGCCCTACCATTATTATTAATAATTGAGCTCCCTTTCTCCATGCAAAGATCCTTAACACATGCAAAGAACAGTCATCCCTGTGGCCCCTGTTCCATTTCACAGGTCCCTGCCCCCAAAACAAAGTCCCCTCTACCCAGCATGAGCCCCTCCCTAAAAACAGTCCCTTGTCCCCAAACATAGTCTTGTCTCCCAATGCATTATTCCTGCAGTATAAACGTCCCCTCTTCCCCTGCATAGCATGCTTGCAATATAACTTTTTACCAATACAGCAGCCATTTTGAATTCCATTGTTTCAAATAGCTATCATGGGACTCTTAGGGGGCAAATATGTACTACACTGTAATTTGCCCCCTGAGTATCCCATAATGTCTCTCAAATCAACAGAAATCAAATGACAATGAATAAAGCATTCTGTGGTAAAAATTATTAAAAAGAAGAGCTTTTGACAGCCAGTCTCTACTGTCTTCAACGGAAAACACCGTGATAAAATGAAACATTAAAGATTTGAATATAGAGAGTACACTGTACATGTAATTTGCATAAATTAAAAAAGGATGTTTGGAAGATGGCTAAAAGTGCTGAAATTAATGTTTGTTTAAAAGAATGTTATTGTTTTGGGTATGTAGTGGGCATGAGTTGTTGTCAGCCTTGACAGTTTTGGCAGTGTACCAATTGACTCCAGTACACGGCCAAAACTGCCGAGGCTGACAACATCTCAGCAGTGTATTGATATAAGTCTACTTCATAATCTTTGTCAGCTACCTCTTAACTGATTCTTTCACAAAACATGACAATCAGCTAGCCTGCATAGCATGCGTTCATTTTCAAAAGCAAGTGAAAGGAACAAAATTGTGAGCAAGTGCAATTCCCTCCCCTTCTGCTCCTCTTTTTGCTCACCTCCTCCCCACTTCTTGCCATTTTTTAGCTCACTCAAGCAGGCAATTTCACTCATTTACCCGCTTGCTTGCTCAATCTCCCCACATCTGCTCTGCAGGTAGCAATCAGCTGCCTGCTCCGGCGATAAGGCCACCTCTCTCAAAACTTTGTGACAATCATGAACACAGCCCTTGGTGTCAACCCGAGCTGTCTACAATAAGCAACATTTCATGAACACTTACTTGGAACACCAGACACCAGTCTCAAGGGTCTGAGAACTCTGAATGCTCTCAAAGCTTTCACATCAAAACTTCCTGAGCTCAAAAATGCCTTTACTAAAATTGTTGCTATTCTGAAAAGGGAAAATTTATGAAAAAAATTAACAATTTGGCCATATAATCCAAAATGTTGACAAATTATCATAACATTTTTAAATTAATAAACCTTTTTTTAATCCAATCTAGAAGCAGTATTTTCACTCATTAATTTTGACAAATTACATTTAATTATCTTATTTACAAAGTTAACAAATTATAGGAAGATACTGAAATATAAATTAGTTTAGATGTAACTTTAGAAAAATGAAAGCTACTAATTTTGTAGCCTGGTGAAAAGACACTGAAAAGCCTAAAGATGAAAGTGGAAAGAAAAGCATGTTTTCATGTTGCAAATGCCTTGTTGAGTAGAATAAGATTGGAGCTAATTTAGCTCATATCCACACTGGAAATGTCCAAAATGTCTAAAAAAGTGTGAACTTTCACTAAAAGCTCCAGGTGTCTATGGGTTAACACAGAACTATCTAAAGTTATAACAATGAAATGTTGCCAAGAGCATGCGACAAAGAAAAAATCTGAGTCCCTGACGGGAATCAAACCCATGACCTGAGCCCAGATACCAGTTCAAGGGTGTTCTAAACACTGACCTACAGAGACTCTTTACAGGCTTTTAGGTGTCTTTATTTTTTATTATTAATTTTTTCCCTTTCCTTTTTCTTCTTTTCTTATCTTTTTGCTGCAGTTATTGGCCTTCTACTGGGGGTCCTTCCAGTTCAAGAATTCCCAAGAAAGCATCATCAAGACAGGAAATTCTCAGCAGGAAGTAGCCAAGTGTTGTTGAGGGGAATTTTGCTCTGCGTTTTTCACACAAAATGCTAAGCATTGTTTCTTTTGCTATTATTTGCATTTCACTGCATCTGTTTCTAGGCATTTCCATGCATATTTCAAGCTCAATTGACCCAATCACTCTGATCTAGGTATCATTGGAAAGCTCTTTTCCTACTGCAGAACTTGAGTATAAGTGATGCAAATTTCAGTCAAAGGTGATGACATCATCTAAGTGGAACAAAGATCATGGGCCAGTTACGGCTGGGTTAAAAAACATCAACAAATTTGAAGTCACAAAACTACTTTGTGTGTCTAAAAAATCTCTTTCTAAAAAGAATTGATCAGGATAAAATTATTTACTATATAGTGTTAATCGGTGATCAGAATTTAGAAAATTTCGTGAAGGATAATATTGAAACCTTGCATAGCCACCAACTACATGTATGTATGAAGTAGTAACTAAATAAATAAATAAAAAAATTAAGTACTTACCCTACAACTACAATTACAAAATCTAAAATATTCCATCCGTTTCGAAGATAAGCTCCAGGGTGAAACAGAAACCCATAAGCAATTATCTTCAGCACAGCCTCCAATGTAAAAATTGCCAGGAAGACATATTCAGCTACTTCCTGCAAGTCAACAATACATGTACATTACACTGAAATAATGATTCGTAAATAGTAAATTAAATTCATAGAGTTGAACATCTAATTGACCTCGTCATCAAATGACAAATAGACTGTGCTCATTTTAATTTGCATTTTGTGATAAAATGCAAATTTGCTTTACATATAATTAATCCGGCTTGATGAATTTTAGAAATGTGCCAGTCACAGGCCGGCCCATGGCAACCAATTCTGAAGTGAGGGCGCCTACTGTAGGTCAGCACTGCTGGGGGTGTATTGGAACCCCTCTATGGAAGAATTTTGAAAATCAGAACGCTCTCTAGATGCCATTTGGTGCATTTCAAGACACTTGTAAAGTTACAGTTTGTTGTCAATTTCCAAACAGTTATGGTATGATCTCAATTTATATTACCCAATAAATAAAGCCTGTCAATTTAACATGTAAATAGCGTTAAAGTTTAAATAAATAATATTCCCTATTAATATGTAAACAGCGTTAAAGTTTAAATAAATAATATTCCCTATTAGCAAGGGTTGATACAATATAATTTTTCCCAAAAGAGTGGGAGCAACCCCATTTTGACAATGTTATGATGCAATTTATCATCAATAAGAGGACAGATGCATAAAAAACTGACATCAATTTGTTAAGTGCATCGCATGGCATGTGCAATGCAGTCTGGGATGGATTTAAGATGGAAGATGAACGGCTGATATAGGGTGAATAAGTTATTGGTTTTCATTCCAGCAACAGTTCATATAGCAGCCATAGTGAAGAAGAAGCACGAAAGTTCACCCTGCAGAATTAAAAAAAAACAAACATTCGGGAGGGGTGATTTTGAATTGACTTCATGACCGATATGGAGAATTTTGCATCATGTATAAACTAACTAATCAAGATACATGCCAATGAGTACATGCATCTTCTGCTTTTTTCATTTCCCTCTCTATTCTCAATAAAATTTTCATTTTCTTTTACTTGAGTCCAAATCAAGCATAAAATTTTGATGCAAAAATTTTCCATTATTGATTGTTCCCATGATCTCTGGACAGACTAGACAAGGAACCGAAAAAGTGTTACCAATGAAATTTGAAATCCCTGGGCTTGGAGGACCTCCCAGGGAAATTACTACATGTTTCCTTTATCCCTTAAACATTTTGTATTTTCTCACTATTGCCAGTAATTTCCCATGAAAATGCAATAATTTTTCCCTGGAATTTTCATAACAAAATAGCTGCTTACAATACAATAATTAGCATATGAACACAATTAAATTGTGTTCATATGCTAATTTCATTTGTCAAAAGAAAATAATTGAGATGTATCAATTGACAAAACTTGTTTCTCAAAGCCTTACTTGAGCAATAATCAAAGTGTGTTCCCAGATTTAAGGATGCTCGCACCAATAATTTCTAACTCAGGTTGCAATGCCATGCAAGCTCATACATTGAAATATGAACAAGGGAAGGGCTGGTAGCAGTTATGTTAATTACTTTATCCGTAGTTTACTCATAAATGGTTGGTGACTCCTACTTGTTTTAGACAGATGATTTTTCTTTACAATTAACGGCAGATTGTACAAAATATAAAATCAATCTGGCAAGTTACAAAATTTTTCATTTTTTTTTTTTTTTTTTTTTTTATCAGGGTATTGAATCCCATCATTTTGAGGCTGTCGCATCTGCAAATGTGGTCACTAAATGATATTGAACAAACCAAATGAACAAATCACTAACAGGAATTGGAAGACTCAAAAACTCTAACTTTTGGAATTGGCCACAAGTCAGCATTTTGCGAAAAAAAACATCAGGAAAATCACACCTAATTTTCAAAACGATGGGAGAGTGTTTCAAAATTTTGAGATGGTCTTCACTTCAAATTATTATGGTATTGGTCAAATAACATTTATTAGCATAGTGACCACGATCAATTCTAGTACAATACATGGTAGATAAAGTTGTATTTCAGGGACGTTGTTGTACCATTTTTAGACTGTCTAACAGATACATTGGAGCTACAAACAGTAGTGACGACAAATTTTTCAGAATTAACGTGGTATTTGGGTTATTTTACCCCCACAACAAGTTTAGTGATTTGGGACCCTCCCCCCCCCCTCCCCCCGCCTTCATCCTCCTCCCCATCCCCTGCAAGTAATTGACAACAATCTCACTGTTGTAGAAAAGACAATGTTCTCAACATTTTTGTACACGAGTCATCATATATCGTAAGTCATCGTACAATAGCAGACACATCCAGAAAACATGGGAAGTCTGGTACCAGCCTAAGCATCCAAGGTCAAAGAAGTAATTACGTTAATTTGTTATTGTTAATAACAACCAATTTTTGAGAGATTTTGAATGGTTCCACATTTGAGGGAAAATGTTTTAGCAAGTCCGTCAATTAAGGCTTTTGAAATTCCAGTTGTGAAACCAGACCGGTTGGTCAAGTTAAAAAAAGCTGTCTTTTCTGACTCAAATTTTATCCAGTTAAATAATGATATTGTTTGTTTCTTGTCGAAGTGCTCGCTTATTTTAAATCTCAGTGTTTATTTTTAGACAAAATGGCGATCAAATTGCCTGCTGTACCCAAAACATCCAGTCTGCGATACTACTGAACTTAGCCACACAAAAAAAACGTCCTTGTCTGCTTTTTTATCAGCACTGTGACATATCAGCTAAGATATTTAGTCAACGATATTCACCGTTGAATCATAAAATAACCAAAGTCTGTCTTCGTTACGTAGTTTCGCCTTTGACAATAAGGATTTTTCCAAAGTTAATTTAATATCTTCAGAGATAAACAGCGATTATATAACTCGTTTTGGCATTTTTGTCCATGACATAGGCCATAAGAAATACACGAGAATTTGTCAACACGGCCTCTGATCCACAGAGAGAATTAATTATTACGCTAAGAGAAAAACTCCCGCATAAAGCTATATCTTTTCAGATAATCTGCTTCTAATGGATCTGAAGCCATAAACATGCCAATAAAAGAATACCTTGTCTAACTTTATGCGGTGTCGTTACTAAGATGAAATTTTTCGCCATTCGCTCGAAAAAACAGGTCAAGTCGATAAAATAATAAAGCTAGAAAGTTATCCAAGCATGGTGCTTTTGTTTACATTCGAAGTCATCGGTTTCTTACAACTTTATGACTGTGAAATTGACAACGACCATTTCTGCGGATTACTCGAGCGAATTGCTTTCACTAGCATTAAACTTTAATTGGCAAGAAACCCGATCAACTGATGCCTTTGTATCGAATGAATTAAGCTTGATGAATGTGGGATTTTTATTTTCGTGGCACACCAGACGATTGCGAGTGAACGCTTGTTTTTTCGCGATAGCGGCGGATGACAGCACGAGCTAGAATTTGGCGTTCGATTTTTCGAAAACACCAAAGCATAAAAGCACACACTATTTACGATCGACGCCCGCAGTTGTATCCAATTTCTCTGTACCTAAACAAAGGGAACTCACGCTCAAAATGCAAGCTTTACAGCAGACAATCAGTGACACCTAACAAAACTGCGATCATATGAGTATCATAGGAAAGATCGTTTACCGAAGTGAAGCAAAATGAAAAGCCCCAAACATCAAAATTCTAACCGCGCAATAAGTCTTACTTTACTAAAGATTTAAGCTTTTGCCTATTGGTTGAGCCAATAACAAATTCATTCAAAACTAAAACAAAGTAAGGTGTATACGCCGCTATAATTCGTATCAATATTTTTGTTGTGTTTTTTTGCGTGTGGGATTTGCTGGTTTACGTTTGTGTCAAAATTCCACTTTTATGAACCGGTGTTTTTTCCTGGGATCACATGAGGAAAGCTCTTCTAAAAACAGATGATATTTTCAGCAAGTTAAAGCCGCAGCCACATTTCACAGCATGAATATTCATCCACATAAAAAAAATATAACCCCGCACAGTGCGAACAAGGTAATCTAAAATACCAACCAGGTTGTCATTTATTTCGCTGCTATCCTTTTCTGGAAGCGGCTCGTAAGCTGCCAGAGCTGCACAGTTCGCGAAAATAGTGATCAAAATCATAACATCAAAAGGCTTGAGTCAAGAGTCAAGGCAAACGTTTCAAATACATTCAACTAATACCTCACACTAGCTAACAGAAATTTGAAGGATATTAACTACAAGACCACCATAACCATAACAAGCGAAACCCACGAACCGCAAACTCCGCAAATTCGCGCGAGAAATATTCTTAAAAAAGGTTAAATACTGCTATTTAAAAGGATATTTCCATTCCACTAGATTTATAGCAGCACTTCGGATCGGATTCCCGAGTGTAAGGCATAGAAGAGCTCTCTTCGGCCGAACAGCATTGCCAGATTTTTTCTGCCGTTTATTGGGTGCTCCAGATTTCGCATATTTTCCACCGTGGCCATTCAGTCGTGCTCGTGTCTGCATTAGATCTGTGCCGTTTGGCCAAAGCGCCTTCGTAGTTGGCGTAAAATTGGCCCTTGGATAGCCTGAAATAGTTCAAAATAAATACTAAGTTAACAGTCACTTTGTCCAATTCACACCGCCAAAGTCATAAACTTGGAAAATTCACGAAGCGCCGCAGTCATACATCCGCGCTTACTTGTCGGTTTCACACAAACGGCTGTTTTCTGTGCCGCCAACTCAAAACAAATCTGTGGAAAAACCTCACCGTTTTGTTCCATCGTGGATACTTAAATTAGCTTGCTTCTTAAACATTTAGCTTGGGCAAAGTCGTTTCACCATCATGTCAACAATTTCCAATACACATCATTAATTCCGTATTTATGTCCAAGCAGTACACTCTATCCGCGTGAAACGCCAAAAGTGAAGTGCATACGGGCACTTCATTACAGCAAAGAACAAACTTTTGCGTGACGCTGTCACGCTACAATTACCACGAACAACAGTTTCCGTGACAACACCGAGAAACCCGTCGCGTGTCGCGCGGGGGTTCTTCTAAAGTCCGCGTTGATGAAAATTATAAATTAAAAAGACAGTAGTCAGTAAGACAATATCATATCTAACATATAAATGCCAGCTTTTTTCTCACCTGCAATTTCCTTTTTTTTGTTGTTTTTGATTTGTATGACAGAGATCGGACCTTATAGCATTATGTGCGCTTTTGAGAAAAGTTGACCGTGTTGACCGAGCATAACGCCCGGGCAATGCGCTATGATACGGTCTGTGATATATTTGTCGTCAGCGTGGGCTGCCTGACCCCGCAAGTGGCGCAAAAGAGCGGATAAAACGATTTTACAATTTGACTCATTTACCATTTAAATACGCTTACAGTCTTCCATTGCTCGTTGTAAGCTTCACGGACGGTAAAAAATGATAATAAATGGGCTATTGTTGTTGTTGTTTGAATTTAAAATTTGTTGGAAGAAAATTCAGACTTAGCTAAGGATTTTACACCTCGAAGGAAAATCACCTGGCGCAATAAGGCCTTACACGCATGCGCACTGCAGTAAAACTCCCACACTCGCTGCCAGCCTACACGGAAGTCGGAGTTCTTGAATATCTATGAACCGGCAGTCTCTGAAGTACAATCGAAAAGCTCGGAAGTAAATGACTCTCAAACTCTTCAAAAACATCACATAATCAAACATAATGCTAAGACTAACAAAACATTTTCCACGGCGAGGGGTCAGTCTTTGAACTTGGATACGAAATGTTTTTCTTTACATAAAAAAGGAAACTGAAAGCAGATGCAAGTCTCTGTTGAACATTGCGCCATCGCGCTATTGAATTTATTTAAATTTTATGAAACCACAACTCGTGTCTTAATTTTTAATCTTTACCGCATTTATGTGCTGCTTGGGCGAGCTATAACAATGCCATAATAAAGCAAATCTCTCTTTTCTCGTTTTCTCGACAATGTCTTATCTTAGCTGGAGAATGTTTATCACAGTTCAGTGAGCTTAAAGCTTCCTGTAATTAGGGCTTGTTAAAATTCCCGGTGTCGGAAAATTCCTCCTACACTTTTCCCGTATTCAGCGTGAAAAGCCTTAATGTACAGCTCGTTTGAATTATTCCCTAATGTGGCACATATATAGCCAGTGGTCATGAACAACTGAATCGAATTCTCAGTCAGAGAATAAGAGAAAATTCTAACGACAAATGCTTCCCGCACTATTTTCTAGACATCTATGCTATGGCAACCGTCACGCAAGCATAAGTTATTTTAATTATATCATTTGTAATGATCGTTTAGATCTCAACCCTGATAAAATAAGTTTACATAGGAGCCGGCATCTTCAAGTATATATGAAGTAGGCCCGATTTGAACAAGATTTAGGAGCCAAGCAAACGATGTACAGCAAGAATAGGGGGTGGTATAGGTGAAACAAGAATACCTTTGAAGCTTGAACAACCTTGACATTGCATGCGGAGAGACGAGCAACTTTGAACCTTCGACAAAACAACTCTGCGCAGCAATTAAAACTAACTTCAGCCAAGCAAAACGTAACTTTGAAAATCCCCGCAACAGAATAACTGAAACTAATATTGATTTTGGAGCTAGGCATAAAAAAAAAAAAAAAAAAAAAAAACAGCGAAGCAACTGGATAAGCAACAGCGTAAGAGCGTTGAAGCCCTACGACGAAAGTACACGAAATAGCCACAGTGATAAGCTGCACATAAGGAATTAAATTAACCTGAATAAAAGAAAGCATGGTAAAAGATGCGCGGGGTGTTACCCAAGCTTGTGATCGTATAGACCAAGATAACTGAATAATGCAAAATTCGCCGATTTTGTTTGTTCGTAGTCACGGAAAGAATTATGAGGAGGCCAGTATCCAACCTTATTCCCAGCTGACTACGTCTATCGACGCACAAAAGGCGTAAAACAATCAATCATTTACAGCCCAATATTTTGTAAGTTTTATAGATATTGGACCGGGCACTTTCCTAATTATCCCTCGCTAACGTAAACATTCTTGAAGGTTTTCTTGTAGTTTTATGGCTTACTTTTCTAATTAAAATAATTAACCTTAACCGATAGAGGGAGTCTTTTTCCTTTTCTCGTTACTTTCTATTCCATCTTTTTTTAGTGAAAATTTCAGAAGCGGTCAAACTCAAACTTGTCTCCGGTGCCCGCGCATTTTCGGTCAGCGGACCAGAAACTAAGTGAACGGTGACGGTGTCATTTCAGTCTTATTTTACCCGGACGTTCACTTGCCATCGAGCAGTATTCCTGTGGAACACTCTTGACAACAAAAAAAGACTAATCTAAATATGAATTGTGTTTAAAAGGCAATAGAACGAACATATACTTGATCCCAATTCAATTCTAGTAAATAACTCGAGTAAAATCAGTTTGTTTAGTTAAAAATAATTAAGAATTTTTATTCGATTTACTAGGCTGATTTAGCAAGAGAACGGGAAGGCCACTTGACGACGACGCGCGCAGTACAAATACCCAAATATGATCAAATTAGAACAGAATCCAGGTTATTCCGCGCGCCCTGCAGTCGTCATCTGACCATATTTGGGTATTTGTACTGCGCGCGCCGTCGTCAAGTGACGTTCCCGTTCTCATGCTAAATCAGCCTACTATCATTGTAAGGATTTTGATATATTACATGCTCGGCCAAATCAGCTCCACTGGAATTTTTGTCACATTTTAATTTATATAAATTGCTTACTTGGCGGTGGGCGATCTGACCGTGAGTGAGGCTTCGCTTTCCTACACCCTACCCACCGCGGCGCGGCCCGTTTTGTTGTCTTTTGTTCGCCGACCGGCGATCCAAATTAACGTGAGCAGGTGGCCTTCAGCCTTGACAGCTCGGACCGAGTGCAGCAAGTCGGTATAGAAATGGCATACAAGACCGATATTAGCGAGTATGGTCCCGAGTAAGCCGGATGGATATGAGATTTATTGCACGAATGAACATTTTGAGGAAAAAATCCTACAATCACGGACTAGAATGCACAGTCTGATCTGGCTTTGTGTGTAATGAAGCCCCATGTTCCCTGCTCGAGTGGCCAATCACAGCACAAGATTCGGTTCAACTAGTTCCGTCCTCTCGACTCGCGGAACTAGGTATATATAAGTAATGGTAGTAGAGCTGAGTGGATTCCAATTCGGTCTGGTTTTTTTTTTTTTTTTTTCTAAAATCGGACGATCTCTAAGCGGGAGACCGATTTCTTTAAGCACGAGTATAATTATAGACAGAATTGGAAAACACGAAGTCCTGTTATCGAGAATAGATAGACAAAACATAACAAAAGTTGAAATACTAATAACGCAGTGCCAAATTAAAAACGTGTTTTTTTATAGCAGATGTTTCGGGCCTGGTCCTTCCTCAGTGCTAAGTTTAGTTTTGAATGGGACACGCCATTGAATAAATAAACAGTTGTACGCGCGACTCTAACGGTAAAAGCGCGGGCGCGTTAAGCTGTTTAAAAAATAAAATCCACGTTTAGTCTATGCGGTTAGTTGGGAGGAGGATAAACAACTGGACTCCCAAAACGGCAGGAAATCGAGCCTAGCCTAAGGGTGCCTAGATGAAAAATTAGGCACATTTCGTCACGGCGTCTGGCGTTGTTAGTACCCCATCTGGCGTTGTTAGACAAAACGAAGTCTCCTTCGCAACCGTTATTAGGGTCGTCTCAGGGAAGGAGACTGGACAAAATGAAGCCTATATTTTCGGTTTATCATCAGAATGACAAAATTCATTGAGATCTGAAAGGTGTTAGAATTATGAAGAAGAATTCAGTCACAAACAAAATAGGGAGAAACCGTACAATGCGCGCGTGTGCCACGCGAATTTTGTCACTGGACACATTGATACTGGACACTTTATTTCTGGAAACCCTTAATCTGCTCGCGCCCTAATTTGGTGAAAAATAGGGCGTGTTGATAATCAAAGGCCGTAAAGAGTAAGTGTAATTGGGAACTCTAGTGAAAAGATTGCAGTTTCAAACTACCTGATAGACAAAAGAAAACAGTTATCAATAAATTCATTGTTCAAGTGAAGAGAATAGAAACACCTTTTTCTAGATCTCTGTTTCATAGAGGTATAAAAATAGAAATAAACTTGAAGCAGCTGTTGAGAACTCTCACGTTTAAATTTTGTGTTTTCTCAACACAATCATCGATCGCTACCCTGTCGTTTCAAACCGGCTTATCTCGGTACTCTGCTATTTTGAACCAAGACTCGTTTTCTTCTGAATATTATAGCACAATCCTTTGCTTGCGATTTTTGGAAAAAGTGTTTTCGCTTAACCGTTGAGTATTCGTGCAAGCGAAATTATTTCTCTCAGATTTCGGTGCGTTGTTGTTTTCAAACAGCAGTTCCTTTCCACTCCTGCAGGTTTTTTTCAGCATATTTTGCTTAGGTGAGTCTTACTTCTTGCCTTTGCCTTTATTTTCTTAGTTTAATTAGAAAAGATTCTTCGTACCCGCCCTGGCTCTACCCTCAATCTGTGTCACATAATTAATGTAATTGGTTGTTGTACTGAAATTCCAAATTCAAAAGGACTATTTAGTAAAAAGCTAATGTTTTCAGTTAAAACATGCGTGATCGTGTGATTCAGTTGTATATAACTGTAACAAGCATTTGATTATTAAAACTTGATACACTCGAGTTTCGGGTTCTATAGTTCGTTGGCAGGGTTACCTGCAGTCCGCCGGTACCTAGATATTTCCAATTCCATCCGTGAGTACAGAGAAAAACTGTGAAAGGTACTTTTCCAAAGAAAATTTCCTTCCATCCCAGTGACAGGGCGATTCGAATCCAAACAACTTGATCCGAAGCTGAAGGCCATCACCCTAACCTGGACTAGGGAAATGCATTGTGCCTCCCTATCTTGTTATGTAGTTATTATCATTTATAAACCAGATGTTATTGAGATTGTGTTCAGAAATAGCAAGTTAATTAGTTCAGAAACTTTTTTGTCAGGTTATACTGGTTCTTTTTTCAAATAGGCTGATAAATAAGAGATCCGGCTATAGCTAGCTAGACAAACATTTTTAGTTCTTATTCTTGGCGAACGTATAAAAATGCTAAGCACTTTTACCAATTTTCCAGGCACTTTCCTGGACTTTGAAGTGAAATCATCAGCCACACCCACCTAAAATAATTTTTCTGACTTACTGGGTACAGTGCCCCCCAAAAAGAAAATCAACTTCGCGAGAGGCGCGCCTCTTGCAAAATAGAAAGAATCACAAAACAATTTTAGTTTCTTGCCTCATAGCTTTTCTAAGCTAGTACAGATGGCCAATAACTTAAATCAACCAATGATGCAGATTGCTGTGTTGCAGTTCAGGAATATTCTTAAACTGAAGCATTGGACTGAACACTATACAGAACAACATTGCATGGGAGGTTCTGCATTCAGTTTATTTTCATTTCTTGCTAGCTGCTCCAAAAGAAATTCTTGCACTGTAAAATATGTTTTTTTTTTTTGTTCTTCTCCCAATCCTACTTTATTTTCTCTCTTGTCTTTTAAAACGTTAGACGTGAATAGTCGTGTACTGGATCCTCAATAAGAAATTCGCACCGGTGTCCTCTCCAGTCCGTGATCGTGATCGTGATCGAGATCGTGAGACGCGGGATCGCATTGGGAATTTATCGGCCCTCGCTGCACTCTGTCCGATCTCAGGCCAATATTTTCTATGAAAGTGGCCTTCGCTGGCGCTTGGGTAAATATGATATATGTAGTTTCCTCGTTGGTTGATACACATTTCATTTCTGCTGTTTTAATATTCAAGGACCAAAAAAATTCCTTGAATTAATTTTTTCACATTTCATCGATCTCACACGAATATCTCGGTGTAAAAATTCCTGTTTTTGTTTATTTGCTCAAAATTTAATTAACATTAACTACTGAAAACGCTTTGTTATGACTTTTCTTAATGAAATTGAATACAGTAAGCACATAAATAGCAAACGTACTTAAAATTAAATGGCAAATATATCATTCACTCTTATTTAGGTAGCTGGTTGCGACAGTGGAGCCGACAAATCTACAAATACAATTCTATATCTTTTACATTTTGCATGCAATATGGAACTTTTTTTGAAGAGGTAGTGTTTTCCACTTATCTGTAATCTGGTGTAATCATGGTTTTAATTTTTCTTTATCATGGACTTACCCTTTACATACATGTGAATGCTTCTAGTTTCTTTTGTTTTACGTGTAGGTTTTATTTGAGACATTGTTTTACTGTTCAACCGGTATCACAATCTTGTTTATATTTTATATTCGTGGAGATTTTAAGACATATTGTAAATAGATACATTCCGAAGTAGTCACTCACTGTAAGGTGCAATAACTACACTAATACTGAATAGTGATAAACCTTTCTTTTTTAAAAAGAAAAAAAATGTATTTACAGTTTTTACGAAGACAAAAAAATAGACGACGTTCTAGAAAAATATTTTGGCACGCGAACTATCTTGTTGTCATAGTTACCTTTTCTCCCATAAAGTAAAAGTCGTTGGTAGTCGAACTTCATCAAAGCAATTCACGGCAGGATCATAGTCCAAGAATCTTTAAAAAACCTTTAAACAGGTGTTTTCCACATTCGTCAAAATCAAATCGTAAGCGGTAAGCTGAAACGACACGCTTTCTCGAACACGGCTCATAACATGTTTAGTCGGCAAAATTCAACCCGTCTGAAGATTTTTTTTCCTCAGGCCGCGTACGAATCTCTTTGTAGCGATGTTCGCCGATAACTGGAATCTTCTGATGCGCCGTTTTGTAGATTCCTTAGTGCAAATAGACTGGCTACCGCAAAGCGGAAACCATGGGGGGTTCTTTGAGAGGAAATCATCCGCTAAATTTTGTTTTTGATCGAGATTACAGTTTCGTGCTGTTTAGAGCGGTTGGTGGTTTGAAATAATAAAAAAATTACTCGTCAACTTAGAATAACAAAAGTCCACCTATCTTTTAATTGTTCTGCCGAAAAAAAAAACTTTTATGAAAACCTTGTATTCTTTATAATTTAACACGTCTCAACACTTTGCTTGAATCTTAATATCAACAGTGAACTTATGTTTTTTTTCCGATCCAAGATCGGAGACAAATTAGCGATCATTTGCTTGCAGAAGCTGAAATCTGTTTGTAAGCATGAAATTCTCTCAGATGAGGATATTTCTTGAAGTCAGTGCGATCTCTCGTAAGAGTCACATGAACCTCTCTTACAGCGATCGCTCATATGTGTAAGCAGGTTTTTGCGTACAATTAAAAGGTAATTTTTGGTGCACTGTTCCATGTTTACGTTTACTTTTAAATGAAGTTTAAGTATTGTCCTGTTTAGTCCTGAGTGGGAACTGGACTAAATCTTACGGTTAAAATCTCGTAATGCTCAAGTTCAGGTGCCTCTTTAGTATCTAGGTGGTGATGTAAATCCTAAGTCACTTTGAAATAAAACCAAAAAAAAAAAAAAAATCTGAAGGAACGGAATTGTTAGTTTTCAAGATAATATGAAGTTTCTAGAAGAATTCAAAATGCAAACCACAAGACGTTCGCGACTAACACTTAACAGCAAGAATCCTGAAGCCGGTGAAATAATTCGCTTGACTGCTTCCACAGATTGAAATCATAGGATAACAGAAGAAGAAGAAATCATGTTCTGTCAAGTCTATAGCGAACTGTTCAGTAGTTATAAATCAATGTTACGTAATCATTCCAATCTCAGTTACCGACACACCCCGTTTAAAATTCTGATAACGATGGAAACGCGCCCGATGCATTCTCGTCCCCAGAGCCTCCGTTTCCTTTTGGTCACGTGGTCGGAAAAACGACATTTTAAGACGAGTAGCACTGGGGACGAGAATGCGCCTGATGAGACAATCAACGTCCGTATTGAGCATGCGCAGAGGAGCGATACAAAGTCATTATGGCGCCAGTGTCAGCATTATAACAAAAGGATAAGGCAAAGTTTGAAAATATCCATTTCTCATTGTTCCCTTTTAAAGTCGTAAATCCCAGAACCTTAGAATGTAATAATGTCGACGAAAGAGTCGCGTTTTCTGACAATCAATAAGCTTTTGAGCCTTGTGAGGCTGAAAAAGAAATACTGTTGAACCAATTTTGCTGCAGGAATTTGCCTCTAGATCACGGTGTGTGAACTCAAGTCGTGTTCACAGTCATACACGTTTTTTTTTTTCTCATAGCAGCAGCCAACTGAAATAAATAAATAAATAAATAAATAAATAGATAGATAAATAAATAAATAAATAAATAAGCAACTTCTTCAGGTTTTCACGCGAAAAGGGATAATTTGTCTACTAGGTTTTTTCGAGAGATTATAATATTATCTTGGTTTTGTACAAAATAAGGTGACATCAAAATTTAACACTTAAGTTTTTTTTGCACAGGAAAAATTCGCTCTCAAATCTTATTTTGTAAAAGAGCTACAACTGTTAGCGCTATGGCACTGATGTTACAAAAGAGCAAATCGAAAGGGTGTTGTTGGTTGTTATAGCAGCTGTTTTAATGTAGCGGTAAGCCACCGGATATTCCGAGAACTTGCGAATTTTCCCGGCCGTTCCAGACTCGCCTAAATTTCGAATTCAGACCCAGGCTGGCTGACTACGATTTTGCATTTTAAAAGTCCAAAATGGCCGCCACAAAACATAAGGATACGATCGATAAAGGTATGTTTATCTTTAACCCTTTGAATACCAAACTTTCGCCAAAAATACCGTTTCTAATCCTGTAGTCAGGTTTTTTAGCTGCCATGACGCTAAATAAGCCTAAGTTTTGCTAAGAAAGCTTTTTTTTACTAAAAGGAGAGATTTTTGGAGGATTAGGTACAAAATTGAGCAATATTTCAATTCCGGGCATGCGCATAAGCCAAAATTGGGACTTTTTGCCATTAACCGTTCTCAATTTTGTTTGTTGCCCCTTTCCTTTCTGTTTTTCTCGGCCCTTTTACGCTGGCTACCTCTTGCGCTGCATGTTCTTTCTGGCTGTCGTGAAAAGTTGGATGTTAATTACGGGCGAAGCCTAGAAATGGACCTTGATCAATCGTTGTGGACCATTTTACCACCGTTTTGGCACCAAAACTGATAACGTTGTTTTTCGATTTGCGACGTCGGAATGTCGTCGATATCTAAACCTGACCATTGAACGGAAAGGCCTAGCCTAGTACTACTATCTGCTTATCAAGAATATCTGATGACCTTTAAATTGATGACGTCACAAGTGGTACAAAGAGCACGACCATTGATTACGGATTGGTATTCAAAGGGTTAAATAAATAGGGAGTTTAAGCAAATCACTACGGCTGGTGCTACTACGGCTGCCGTGACTGGAAAGGTCTGGGGAGAGTACGTCTCGGTGGTCTGCCAAATTTTAAGTTTAGCGGGTAAAGCGAAATACAAAGATGAAAGGAAAATCGGCTAAGGAGTTTAAAATCTCTTTTATTTAGTTTCTCACAGCCAAATGGTTTCGCTCAAAGGACGATGGCCGTTATTCGGTAGGACGAACAGATTATTTCTGAGCGGAAGCGAATATGTCATACACTTTGTACCATAACAATTTGATGGATGAAATATATAATTTCAGAGACAATTATCTCAAAAAATATCGAGTGAAGAACACAAATATATCAAGTTATCCGGATATAAAACATCCTCACTAAACCCTCAAAGCAAACTTAACCGCAGAAAAACAACCTCGTGCTCAACACGAATATTTCACTTGACTCGCTTCGCCATTCCAACACCTTTGCCAAAACTTATCGTAAATTCAGGATACGGATTTACAAGCTTATGAAAGGCAACCTTGACACAATCTTTGACTTAAATTGAGTTTAAAGGATATAGTATCCAATGGAATTCTTAAAATGCCGAGATGTCCGTTGAAAAGGGCCAGAGAAGCGAAATAAACCCGACGTAGTAGCCACTACGACAAAACATCCCGACTCACGTAGTCAGATTTCACGCTACGGCTAGATGCAACCGACGTACATGCGCGGTGTCTCATTTTGGGGAAAATTTACTTCCGGCAGCCGTATCAGCGCCAGCCGTAGCGATTAATAAACGGATATGAGCGGTGCGGGCAGGCTCTCCTTCCCCGGCCCCCGCCACTAGCCACATAGACACTGTGGACCTGGTGCTGAGTGTCTACTTGGTGATCTGTTACACCACATAACATCCAATTACTTTTTAAAATGGCGGCGGAAAGGGCTGTAAACTCGTTTGCAAAACTAAACCTCAGTGCGATCAAAAAATGTGATCAATATGTGGTGAATATTGAAGACACAGCTTCACAAGTGGCGCTTTACAAGTTCAATGGGGAAAAGCAAGCTTGGGTACGTAGTATTCGACGCATAGTTAACACGATGGTGAATTTTAGCTTTCGGTTTCGTCTGACAGTTTTACATTGTAAGCTTAAAAAGCATGTTAAGTCTAACTTGTTTTTATAATAGGAGAACGTCAAGCATTAGACGTTATTGAGTTCAGCTTCTTTCCATATTCTCTTTTACTACAGTGTAGTTGTTGTGTCGATTTATTTAAATAGGTCTGACGTTTGTAAATTTTAACTGTCTAATAATTAATTGATAAAGTGAAATCCGACGAACTATTAATAAGCTTAAATGATAACAAGCAGTGCTTTCAATAACATTTGAAGTAGATGTCTGCCAGTATAAAAGTAGGCGGCTCAGGATATAGCAGTGGCCGCAAGGCCACCTTTGCTAGGGGGGTCTGAAATTGAAACTCTTGGAAATACGATTTCCAGCTTTCTGGGCATCAAAGTTAGTAAAGTCGATGATGATCGATTATATGCTGGAACCGATCTTTTTCACTCGCTGCTCGTAAATGATTTATCTCTGTTTGGTTTACTGAAGTAAGCTTACATTGGCTTCTTTCACAACTGCAAAATTAATGTAAAAACTGTGAACAGGCCGCATGAATTTCCAAACAATGAACAGATTAAGTCTTTCATTTCTTTGATCGATGGCCCTTTGCGTGGCTCACGACTTTCCAGAAATTGCGAAGATGACAAGGCCTTACCTGCGACTTCAGGCGCTAAAGTTTTAGAATAAGTTGGGTTGACTGGCGAAATTTCATCACTGGAATGAAGCGTTTCGTTTTGTGCAGTTGATATTCATCCATAAGCAAAGAAGAACACAATAGGTTTATGAAAGAACAATTCTGAAGTCAAATGAATTTATTCAAATGACTGTTTTGGTACGTGGTTTCTTTCAAAAGAATGTAAACAAATCAGTCTGCCCAGACTGTATATGGGAGTACACTTTGACAGCATCTTTGCTCAACTGACCACATGGCAATAGTTTGAAAGCAAGGTTAAAGTTTTATTACGATACTGCTGAAAATGGCGGAATGTTTTGCAATTTGCAATCGTATTTGATGGATGTGTACACTTTTATATACATGAACAGTCAAGGTAAATGTAAGAAATATTTTATCAGTTTGTTTGAACTGAGAAATAAGTAGGCAGTAAGTGTTGTAGGGGTTACACTTTTGAAGTTTTGTTGACAAACTCAGCCATGTAGGCTTCTAATAAAAGCGCTGAACAAGCAATGAATGATTGTTTAACATGTTATGCAATTGTCTGAACTGCTGGTATGTTTCAAACACTATCACACAATTTTGTCCAATAATTTGGTGGAGCCTCAATCTGGTATTCTCTTACATGGCGGAAAGAATAATTATTCTTTCTAAAGATGAAATTTTAAGTGTCAGCACACAAGTACAAGAGAGGTTTTTGCAGGGACAGGCAAAAGCCAAAGCAGCATTGGCAGAGAAATTTTGCATGGTCAAGTTGAGGCAACAGGAGTGGGGTGCTGTGTCGGTTTAAAACATCTGGAACCTTTCTGGACCCCTTCAGGATCTCCTTCTGGACCCTTTCTGAACCCTCTTCTGGAACCCTTCTACCCCTTCTGGACCCCTTATTTTTCATCCAGAAAACATGGGACCATGATTTAAATATATTAATTAGAATTGAAGTAAAAGACGATGAAGTCTACTTAATCAATTTTAGCTCTAGCCTGTGAATACATCTGACATACCTCTTATCACTCCTGGTGAGTTTGACATCTAGTGAAATATCAAATCAGCTGGAGGCTATATTTGTACATTCTAATAAACAATTAGATTATGAACTCCAGATTTCTATCGTGTGATAGCTGGCGAGGACGCAGCCCGAGTCAGCTTTTATGCATAGAAATCAAGGGCAAATAATCTAATTGTCTTAGTATAAATCTAGTAGTCATTCAAAACTTTATCTAAATCCTGTTCACAGACACTTCGAAAACACCAACAAGCGTCCCTCAATTCATTAACAAGGGAACAATGCTTCGCGACTCACTATCCAGTACAGAGTAGATAGTGAGTAGCGTAGCTAATCAGAAAACGGCATGTATGATAGAACGCTAGTAGATTTATACTTGGCTATTATTAGTGAGAGCAGAAACATTCGTGGTTAAGTCTTCATTGGGCCACATATACATACACATGTACAGCATTTATTTCTAATCACCTTTCTGGCAGTATCACAGGAGACACTCATCAAAATGCCAAATCTTACAAGCACGCCGATGAAATTTTTTCTGAGACTAAATGCAAGGTTATGAGCTACTGTTTATTTTCACCTTTCAGGCAATTTTAAAATAATAATGGAAGTTTAATGTTCTTAATACATGTTGGTGTCATTTTCTCTCACTAAATTAACATCTTTTTCTTCTAGGAGAAAACAGAAGTTGAAGGAGCTTTGTTTGTTTATAGTAGGTAAGCATGCCATTATAGTTCTTTTATGCCTGAACTTTAACTAAATGTACATATGAACCCAGGGTGAAGACTGAATGTTCCAGGTAAATAAGTAGTTTACTATATGGCTCATAAAATGGTTCGTCAATTATCTTTTGTTTTGTTTTTGCAGGCCTGTAATTGGCTTATGGGTATTATGGGATTATTAACCAATCAGAGCTTGTGTTATATCAGCTACAAACATAGTCAAGCTCTATGATTAATCATAATAATCATAATAATGATTTATACATAACTATTTTTCTTACTTGTTAGACATAATTATTTATTTCAAACTGTATTTCTGCAATCAGTACAAGTTATATTCAATTATTTATCTGGGAGACTGATTTTGCTGCTTTTCAATTTTCAATTCATTATCACATATTAACTCTTTCAAACAGAAAGTGTCCTTCATTGCATTCTCTACAGACTGTAACTAACTAAGTTTAATTGTCACACAATTTACGTCTCTTCTTAGGTCCACAACTCCAACAAGTGCTTTCTTCATAATGAACAGACTAAACATGAATAATATGATGGAACCAATAACAAATAACATGGAGTTTAAACTTCAGGATCCTTTTCTGTTATACAGAAATAACACCAGTAAGTAAAAACACAACTTGACACAGCACACTGTAAAGCAACAGTGCATTATGCAGGGGTTTCATTAAGGGCTGGGCACCAGGCAAATTGACTGGGTGTGAGCCAGATGATTTTGCCTGCCTGGTTTGACCATCTACATTGTAGAGGAAAGTTTTTCTTATAAAGAATTTCAGTTCAAAAAGTTTTGTCCACCTGCAAAATCCTGTTACCCTCCTGCTGGGTGAAGCCCCTGATTACGGGCAAATTATATCCTTTGGTGGACTTTAGCTTGAGTACACATGAAGACTTGATCAACCCTACTAACATTTGTGGAAGAATACTGATCACAAACAGTTGCTAACTGTTACGAAAAATTGTCTAAGTCAAGTTCTAGAACAATCTTGAACCGGAAGTCATTCAGCGGTGACGAATTTGTATAAGGACATTCCAGAACATTCTGATCCTTATGTAATTACTCAGATTAGAAACTGTGTCAAACTACTTAATAATTTAGCGCCTAATAGAAGTTTCTAGAACTTTAAGCCTCATATATATTAGAGTGAGAGTTTCTTCTGTAGGAGAGATTGGTTCAAATTTGAAGAAGCTTAGTGCTGTAAATTGGTGAAGTTACCTCTCAGAAATAAATTAGTTTGTTGCTGTTACCAGCGATCCTGAGGTTTGTCTGGAAACAACCCTGCTCTACAACGATACTTGTAACACTAACAGTACTTAGCTTCCTGAGTGTTTCAATTATGTACGGTACTCTTACAAGTCACACCCTAGGATTTCACATTTCATTTTTTTTTTTATAAATAAATTGGGACAACAGGATCTGTAATTTGATCTGTTGCTGTCCTGTTGATTAAAAGTGAAATTGGTCATGAACAATATTAGCTGGCTATCACATTGGTCTAGCATTGTACACCTGTATGGGATCATTAGATCTCCCTGCTGTGGCCATAACTGCATGTGACTACCTTTGATTTTGTCAGTTTCTATAGTAAGCCATATTCTCTCTTGCTGTTTTAAATATAGTATGAAACAGAGGGTATTTTTTAGAAAGACTGTATGTACATGTACATGCACTTCTATAATCTTGATCTTTCTGATCAACACAAAAACTGAACACATTATTAATATTGATATTTATCACTATTTCAGAAGGCATATTTGGTATTTGGTTCTATGACAGTGATGAGTGTAAAAGGCTGGCAACACTGATGGAAACGTGAGTAAAATTTAGCGTTTAATTCGATGGATTGTAATTTATAGTCATTGCTGTGTGAGTAAGTTTTAATCAGCAGAATGCTAATGATTAATATCTTCCTTTAGCATAAGCTAATGATTGGTACTTTGTTTTTTTGTTGAAGGCTTAGTTCTCAGACAGGTGTGATGGGAAGCCCTGTTGTAGTCAATCCACATCCCACTGCAGAAATGAGAAAGGTACATATTACTTACCACAATCTATTGTCGACTACATGTAACAGCAGGGCTTGAAGAAAGTGCTGTCCAGGCATCCAGGACAAGTAGGTTCTCTTCCTGGGCAAGTAACTTTTCATTCTCTCTTACCCAATGGGCAAGGGATTAGGCAAGCCATGTATGAACTAAAATAAAAGAGCAAGCTGCCCAGGGCAAGCAAAATTGCCCAAGGGCAAGCTGGAACTCAAGTTTATTTTGAGCCCTGGACTAACAATAAAACCGTTAGAAACCCATTCTTAAGTGTCCTCACCTGGTAATTCTATTTTTTTCTGTTTCATTGACAAACAGTGGGGTTTGAAAAAAGTGCCATCCAGTAATGTTCTAGAGAAGTAGATTTTCCTGCTGGGCAAGTAATTTTCATTAACTCACTTGCCCTCTGGGCAAGGGCCCAGGCAAATTTCTGCCAACAAAATAACAAACATAAAAAAAAAAATGTATACTTTCCAAGACTTGACCAGGGCAAACAAAATTTGAGGTCTGCTTGTCCAAAGCGTTGTATTGTTACTCTTAAATCGTGAACAGCCTGTAATAAATTAGGTGGACAAATTCCCATCCCCCCACCCTATTATTTTAAAGAGTTTGCTTGTACCTGTAGGTGTACTTGAATCTCAAGATTCCACATTTAAATTTTGGGTTTGATTCCCCACCACCAAAAATGTTTTTAATAAATTAATAATTATCTTTTAATCCTTCCCTCCCTAAAACTTTGGGTTTCTCTCTAAAGGTAAAATTGGTTTCCTAGAGTGAATCTCCCCACACAAGATTCTATCGCACCCAGCTCTCTAAGAATTTTTAACGAATGGATATATTTAAATTGCGTTCTGTACCTTTAATGAAATATTATTAATTTAACTAAATCCAACCATTTAGTGTACACAAATTTTGTAATATCTTCTGTTCAAAGGAAAGTCAAACAAATGCTTCAGAAGAAAAAGTTGATATAATGCAGCTGTTTGCAAAGGCACAGGAGAGATTTAACAATCAGGTAGGACTTTGTGATAAGTGTTCCTTCTTGAGTCCAAAAATTGATGTGTTGTTAACTGAATATGAGTTGGGTTTCCTGCTGATTCGGGAAAGGAATGGGTGACCTGAAAAATTTTGGTTGGTATCAGTATAATTTAACATGTCCTGTTCAAAGGTTTATAAATGGTTTATAAAGATAATATTTAGTCCGTACTGCGCAGTCTCAGCACCCTAATGTTTATAAACATTTATAAGTCTCACTCAATGGAATGCGTATCGATGTTATCTCATACCTTATCCTTGAGGCCTTTCAAGTTCTTTTCCAACAGCTTCATTGATTTTTACAGCTGCGAAGTTGTTTTATCAAGTGATACAAGAAAGAACGAAGCATAAAGCTTCGCATGTCTTGCATCCATAATGGAAGTTGACATGAAACTTTGCATTTACTTCATGCAAGTAGTTGCAAAATGGTTTCATTTTGTGATGTTTTACATGAAACAAAACAAAAAATGTAAAGAAACTCTTTAGGGTGCGCAGTACGGACTGGAAATCATCTTTAAAGCCAGACTATGTACAGTTTACACCTCCATGCCTTTATTAATGAATAATAATTATATGCCTGACAGTCTACTTTAAAAGAAAACTTGCTATAAATGATAACATGAAAAAATACAAATTATTGTGAAAAGGTAGAATTTTGTTTTTGTATTCATTTGAAACCTTTTGAACATTACTTAGATTTTGATCTAATGTGGAACAAATTATTTTCTAGTAGATAGAAATGGTGGAATGGTTAGCTCACTTCATAAGTACTTGTTAGAAGGTAGTTGAACTATGATACTACTAGATGAAAGTTTTCAACAAGGTAGCTATGCCACATCTTCCAACGTTTGGCTGTAACATGTGGCAACAAGACCCAATCATAATGTTAGTTGAATTGTTTGAAGGATTTGTTAAGTGCATGTAGGTCCAGCATGAATATTTTTAAACTCTTGCTGTTTTTTTCTTTCGATGTATGAGCAGTCAAAGACAAGTAGTCCAAGTGGAGCAAATGCTTCTCTTTCATCAAGCACATCTCAAAAGCAACAGATACCACAAGAGCAAAAGGATCAACAGCAGAAATTCCTTCAACAAAACCAACTCCAAATGGAGCAACTTCAAAAACTGTTCCAAACTCAGGAGAGTCAACCAAAAAAACAACGTGCCTACTCCACCCCTGCCCCCTACCTGTCATCACCTTCTTCCATGGGGAAAGCAACACCTAAAGGGGAGGGACAGGAAAATGGTGTGTTACCAGGAGGAGAAGGACAGTCAAGCAAGAGAATGGAAAAAGTTAAAAGTCTCACATTGTCAGATATTAAAGCCCCTACTAGTTCAGGTAGGAAAGCGTTTTGCCAAGCTTGCATTATTTATGTTGTCGATTGAATTCTTCTACGAGTGGGTGAATTGGAGGTGTGTTTTAAATGTAAAAAATATCCAAAATGGTTACAATGGAGATTGTTTCCAGCTTTCTTGCACCTTTTTTGGCTTTGCCCTTCAGTTGATAGACAATTATAACATTCCAGAAATATTTCTGGTTTTCTGGGTTTCGCAGCAAAGATACATACCGGATATTACACGGTGGTGAGAAGCTATGAATTTTATGTTCAATTGGCAAGAACAATATTTCACTCATGAGATATTGTTTTTGTCACAAGAACATAAAATTCATATCTTTGAGCTAATGTGCAATGTTCTTTTTATTATATAGACATGCTGGTGATGCTGTTTTTGATGATTTTCTAAAGATTTGTGAAGATTATCCAAAATTGTTCTGAAGGCCAGACAAACGTTTCTGAGCATTTTGCGAAGATTTCCGAACATTTTGCGAAGATTACTGAAGATTGCCGAAGATTGCGGAAGACAACCGAACAAGATTCGAAGATGTTTCAATCATACATCAACAAATTTAAGTGTAGTTAAAGGGACAAAAGAGAAATGTTATCAAAGATGATATCTTCACATGTGAGGATATCATAAAGTTTTTATCAATTTGTTACCACTCGGTATGCCACTGACTTTTATAATAATTGTAACTATGTACATGTACAGTATATGTACATCTAACTAGAACACTGTCAACGTCATTAGCTAGTAATTTTCACTGACAAACAACAATTTCCCCTTGATTTAAGTCTGTGGTAGAACATTCAGAAAACTACAGGACGGTATATTTGAGTATACAGGCAACTTTTTTGTGCTACTATTTATTCTGGTCTACAAAGTTGCTATTAGCACATTTTGTGGTAATAAAAATTCATGTGACTTGATTGTGATTTCAGTTGGTTCAGGACCAATAGCAAGGACAAAAGATGATTCTTCAATTGATAATGGGAAACCAGGGGCTCAAAGAAAGGTACAGTCAGAACTCCTCTGGTCAGACCTCAGAATGCATGTACAAACATGTTTTTTTAAATAGTTTTACACTTAAGTCAATAATTAAAATTAGTATAATTACCAGTTCAGAAAGACCCCAACACAACAGCTTCTCAGTTCTGCCAGATGTTCATCTGAGGTCTCTTCAGCACAAAGCTGTTGGTGTGTCTTGCTGAGAGATCACACAATGCAAGGATGCTAGCCATCCTCCAAACTTTACTACATTATGTGAGCCTATGCTAGCAAGATGTAAAATAGTAGGCCAACAATACATGCAAAATGGACCCCTAGACCATTACCTCTCAGACTTATAAGTAATTCATCAAGTTAAGACAAAGAAAATCACAACCCTGAAGGAGGTTTGGATACCCGGTCTTAATTAGCATCGATTTTGACGATTTTACCTCTCCGTTTACTCCTTAGTTTTTGTTTCGATCGAGAAGATGTATCAAACACTCAAGACAGTGTTTCATCGGCTATCCAAACACCTTGAATTTCGTCAAAAATACTCCGCTGTGCGTCGTATTTTCAACTCTCTACTTGGTGTTTGGACACCCCGATGAAACACTGTCTCTCATGTTTGATACATTACATACTATGATAGTAATTGCAATTTCCAATGATAGTATTTGTAATTGATATGTAAATTATTAACGAATAGATAAGTAAATAAATAATTAAGACTGGCAGTATACTACTATTTGTATAATCCATTGTCAAGCTTACACCATCAAGCAGACACCAAAAAGAAATTGCAATTATCAAGTGGAATATCTTGTCTCGATTAACTACAGTGCACCTGTCTGATAACTAACCCTGGAACATTGCATATATTTCACAATCAGTTCAGAAGATTAATTTTTTTTGTTTTTTGTTTTGTCTTTTTTGTCTTGAATGAGGTTATTTATTTATTTAAAGTAACACGTCTTTAACAAATTACATGTATCACAAATTACAAATTACAGTAACAAAGTACTCTGGTATGGCTACTCCGATACTACAATGTACATTACTTATTTACACCAGGTGTTACTTACTTACATTAGAAAAATGAATAAAATAAAGTAATTAATTAATTCTGACAACACGTATTAGCTACAATTAAATCAAACAGGATAAAAAACAAGAAATAGAAAAAAAAAGAGAAAGAAAAAAACTAAAAGGAAAGGAAAACTTGAAATTACAAAATAAACAAAAAAGCAAACAAGCAACTAACAGCGTAGGAAAGGGGGAGGAGGAATGATTTCTAATCTTGATTTAATACAATTAAAGTTCAGAAGATTGATGGCTCACGACTGGAACTGTAAAAGTAAACTGTTTGATGAGCATTTGTTAGAGAAGAGAGCTTCGTCATTGAAGTATTTGGATCATTTGTTTTTAATTAGTTATTTCAGAATGACAAGAAGGATGTAAGGAGTGTAGATACATTAGCCACACAATCACCAGTTGCTTCACATAACACACCAGTGTCCCAGGCAAAGGTGAGTTTGTATTGTTACTTTTAAATCGTGGAATTTATCAGGGCTGGACATCATGATCAGTAAGTGTTTAGCCACCTGTAGCCTTATTCTCTCTCTCTCCCCCCCCCCCCCCCCCCCCCCGTAGCAAATTTGTTACTTTATGGTTGAACTCCATCAATAACAAGCAATTTTACCCACAGCATTTTCCACAGGGAACATCAAGCATACTCGGCCGAAACAGGTGTTACGGGTTATGGCCCTTAATGACAGCCCTGTGTATTTCAGAAAGAAATGAAATAACTGTTTAATTTTGTCAGACAGCTTGAAAAGCTGTGTGGCAAAAGCTTGTTTTCACTTACATCTAAGTAGTAATTTAGACATGCTGAGCATGTACATGATTGGTCGAATACTGTCACGTTAACCGTGTCCTACACTGCCTGCCTGTAATCCTTCCATTATGGAATCTAGTGGGGAGGGGGAGGGGGGGTTCCCTTGACCTAGTTTGACTGTATAAAAATCATGTTTATTGCGTAGCAAATATCAAAAGAGTGCTGGCGAAGAATTAATTTCAAGTGTATCAAACTTCTGTTTCCGTTGGGTTATTGGGCTATTTTAGAATACTGTTTATATGCCTACTTATTTGAGAGCTACAAGAAAGGAATGTTGAATGGTGAAAACCGACTATAAAATTCTGCGAAATGGACAAACAAAAGGACTGCTATCCCCCAGCAGAAACAGTAGTTAAAACGCTCTCTCCCACAAAAAAGGACAGAGAAAGAGGCGCAAGCACTTGTAAAAGCAGCTTTCCATGTCAATCATGATTGGCAACAATAGTGCTAGCTTTCCACTGCCAATCAATCAATGTCAGTCGTACAGCACAGATACCAGGCTTTATAAATGAGCGGGATGAATAGGGGTATGCAAGCCCCGCCGATCCGTGCCTTTTTATTTTCGCCAAATCCGTCGATCCGCCAATATTTTTGTTCAAATCCACAACCACATCCGGAAACAAAGTGTAAAAGCTCAAAGGTAAACTGGTAAATGTGAATGCCATGCTTAATTTCGCATAAATAGTAAGGAGGGCAACATGTTTGATGACTTTAACACAGCACAATTCCAATAACAGTCTCACACCCGAGTTTAAATGAGGTTCGTTCGAAAAAAGAAATAATTTGGATGAATTCATTAACATACTGACCAAGGCTGAAGAAAGATCTATGATCCAGATATCATTTAGGACCCAAGATTCGAAAATTAAGACAGGCACAATCTGGAATCCACTCCAAAATTCACAGCTGATCCACGATCCACTGTGTTTTCAAAATTCGCGCATCCACTCGATTTACTGCAAAAATCCACAGTCCGTGCGCTTTTAAGGCCAAATCCATCTGTCTGAAAACTTATTCACCCCCCTCATAAATTATCCATCAAATATTTTCACTCGCACGTAATTGGTCTAACTACGTCACGTGACCGAAAAAGTGGCCTGAAATATCTGAAGGGAATGCTTACCAAATTTAACGGAGTGAGTGTTAAATCTACAAAAAAAAAATCAAGAGTGAAGAGGTAGTAAATATGATTGCCCAGAGTGTGTATTAAGAAAATCTATTTCAATCATGAAGTGGATAAACAACATTTTCCTTCATTTGTCGGATTATTTTTGAGAAATAGTTTACAAAAGCAATAGAGAACCTTTTTTTGGTATTTGCCTCATTTAAACACTCTGGGGGTTAGGGAACCCTCGACAATTATGCAAACTCAAGCCGCAGTCGACGGTATACATAACTGTATCAAATTCTCCCAACCCCCCCCCCCCCCCGCCCCGTGTTTAGATTAGACCACCACGGAAAAAGTCCCCAACAGGCCAATTTCGATATATTAAAATTCACTCGTAGACAAGATATCATGTCTAAGCTCTGCGGAATAAACTCATAGGAATCCTTACTTTACTCCCCAGAGCCTCGAGGTCATGTTTGTTGTTTGAAGTTAAATTCAGTCTCGTGCCGAGACATTCTCGTCCCCAGAGGCTGCGCTCCTTTTGGTTAGCACCAAGAATCGCGACCTCTGGCCAGGTCCGATTTTCTGAGCATGCGCAGAGTATTCGTTTCGTACGCTTAGCCAATCAGATTTGTCAGATTTGACTCTGAGCATGCGCAGAGTGACGGGAAGTCCGTGAATCGCAGACTTCCGATGTTGGGCCTTCCCAGAGGTCGCGATTCTTGGTGCTGACCAACAGGAGTGCGGCCTCTGGAGACAAGAATGGTGCCGAGAGTGTTCGCCCCGCACTGCGCATGCTGACTCGTTTCCCGACCTCTGGTTAAGGGGAACTAAGACTCTGGGCACGACATTGGCTCAGAACGAGTATAACGTCCGGTTTGTAGTCGTCATCGGTAATAAACGCACAAACAATTGCGGACAAAGCATGCTGGGACGCGTATAATGTTAGATGACTGCGGGACTGGGAGCAGGTTTTTAAGCTCCAGATTTTAGTGGCCGGGTATTCTAGAATCTAGCCGAGGTACTAAATTTATATCAACGTAATAAATTGAAAGGCTCTCTGAATATCGAATCATGTAAAAAGAACATTAGGAAAAAAGACCTAACGTCTTTTCCGTACAACACCAATAATTGTTGTAACCTCTGTAAAATTTTCTTAAAGACTACCTATAATATACCTACTGTTTTTATGTACTACATATACATACATTTTTGCAGATTGATTGTACACACACTTCTTTTTTTATTTATTTCATTGTAAATAATTTTAACTTTTTTTGCTCTGTCCCCAATTAGTAGTTAATACTAAATTCATTGACACTTCAATAAAGCTGATATTTTTATAGCCTTCTTCGTTTGGAAACCAGCGCATTTTGAATTTCAGAATTATGGCGGTGCGTGACATAAGCTACGATCGCGTTTGTCGAAAAATATGTATTTATCTCGTGATTTTTAGCCGTTGAAGAATCTATAGTATTTAGAAAAGTGCTTATTTAAATGCTTGTTTGTCCAGTGCAGGTAATCAGTGTCCTAGATAACCAAAGCAAGTTCCAGATGTTTACACTATTTTCTGGCCGTCATTTGTACCAAAGAGGAACACTAACATGGCGGCTCTATACTAGGCTCTGTAACTTTGCGCGAAACATTTCCACGAATATCTCAACTTTGGGACAACGCACACTTCGTAAACTTGGAGAACTGTCTTCTTTATCTTCTATAATATACCAATTTCTTGACTTAATCCGCTGAATGGTTTTTGATTTTTTTTAGTATTATTATTGTCACGTCCGGTAGTCACGTCCGGTAGTCAGGTGGGGTTTGTGATCGTCGTGATCACCGTGATACGTAGTACTACAGAGCCCCCTAGGTAGCCCATGCGTAGCCAACCTCGTTCCCAGGGTCTCTCATCTCACCGCCTCCGCTCGCTCCAGGGGGCGGTAAGATGAGAGACCCTGGGAACGAGGTTGATGCGCAGCGCGAGCCTAAGCGCATACGTAGCCCGAAAACAAACTTTCGGGGGCAAAGCATAAAGAGGTTGGTATCTATAAACACGATGACCGACGTTGCTGCATCTGACAACAGTATTGAGCTAATGTTTCCTACGGGAATGGAGAGTATTCTCCACGAAAATCAATTGAGTCCTTTCAGAATACTGCTTTTCGATTTTTCGGAGGAACTTACCCGACAAGATGTGGAGAAGATGAAATATCTCGCTTTAGATTTCATTCCGCGTGGGCGAGCAGAAAACATTGAGAACGGGTTGCACTTATTTGACGCTCTGGAACGTAATGCCCGGATTTCTCCTCAAAACCTCGATCTTCTGGAGGAACTGCTTATAAAAATTGGAAGAAAGGATTTGAGTGCTAAGGTAGACAAATTTCGTCAAGGTAAGTGCACTTTTCCTTGTTACGAACTCGTTTGATGATTTGAACAATGAATATTATTTTTGCCAATGTTGTAATTTCGCTTCCGCCATATTGTTTAGTTGCTCATACCTGGCTCCAAATGGGAATAAATTGTCTCAGTAATGGGCGAAATACAAGGTTTTGCTCGGGAAGTAGCCAATCAGAGAACACAGAGAGCTTTTGTGGTTGTTATATATAATGCAAGCCAGAGCAAGTGGGCGAACATTTCACCTCAAGTTCTGACTTGTGATGGGTCCCTTGTAAGGTTTATTTATTTATTTTATCTTTTATTTATTACAATTTATGTCACACAAAAAACAGAAGTAAAAGGGTCAAAGACCCCGTATTAAAGCAAATCACCAATGGTACTAAAATGAAAATAATGATACAAATTAAATTATGGTAGTAATAAATATTAGATGATATAACGATAAAATATATTCAAAGAATATACTAATCCATAAAAGAAACTTTTTGACTAAAGCTTTAAAAGAATTTACACTTTTTGCCTCCTGAATGGAAAGGGGAAGGGAGTTCCATGTTCCCACAACTCTATGAAAGTATATTTAAGAACATTTGTTCTCGCATATCTCACCTTTTGTCTAAACGAATAGTGATCAGTTTCCTTAATAAGGAGGTTCATGAGGTTCAACATCAATATCAATTATTCCGTGAAGAACTTTACATGAAAAAGTATCATCTGCTAACAATCACCTCTCTTCCAATGATAACAAATTTAATTTCTTTAGGCGGCCAGCATAGCAGTCATCAGTCTTTAAGAATAAATTTAGTTGCCCCTTTTTTGAAGGTTTAATAACTGCTGAATACCATGCTACTTATTTGCATGTCACTCAATAAGAATACCGTCTACTGTATTCTGACCCGTACTTCTGTTCTTCAGAAAATGCCGCTAATTGCTAACAACAGTGACAGGGTATTCAGGAGTTAGCAGTTTTCACGGATTATGGCACCATATTGGGTTGGTTTTTTGGGGGGAAGGCGGGGGAGGTGGGAAACACAGCTAAAATTTCAGAGGTTGTCCAAAGTACAGGATTTTGGCAGACTTTAAGCCTGTGTAACTTCACCACAGAAGCAGTATTTTCACGGCAAAATGTATGTAAAAGAGTATTTGTACTGACATTATTTTTATGAAGTGTAAAGACCAAATCTAGGCTAAAAAACTGTAAACGTATTTCTAAGATTTTCCAAAATCCTCCTAATCAAAGTTGTGCAAATTCCTCCCCCAAACAAGAAACATGACTAAATAAATATATATTTGGCATCATTAACCATGAAAATGTCCATCCATTTGAATTGCAGCCATTTTCTGTTGTGCAGCAAAATTTGGTAGAGATAATTATCATTAGCTAATGCAAACCATGTGATCTAAAACCTGTTTTTGCTTTACATTGTCTAGAGATAAAACACAACAGGCTATCAAGCAAATCAAAGTGTGCTCAGAGAATCATTTGCCCATGTTCTTGATCACCTTTAGTGCATGACACAACGCTAGATTTACCTTCATATTATCACTGCCTCCATTAAAAAAACCTTGATTTTGAAGAAAAAGATAGCACAGCCTACGTGTATAATGCTGTGTGAAAAATATACAAAATGGACGAAGTTTATAAGATAAAAGCCATTGTTTTCGAATTGCACCCAACTAAATAGTTGCCATTTTAGCCTTATTTTTCTCAAAAACAAAAAGTTTCGATCTTACATGCCTCCACAGAAAAAAGATATATCCATTTCAAACAGCTGTTTTGGGGATGCACCCAAACTGAAATTTCCATCAATCATCACATTAACTTTGAAATGTTTATGACAACCAAACTAAAGACAAATTTCCAGTGTTTGACTGTGTTTTCAAAGTGAACAAAATGGCTAAAACTCGATAATTTATCATGCATCGAGGCTCGGTTATCATGCGTCATTATGCGTTGCATTGTGCATAATAATTGTCAGGAACATTATGAGGGCATGTAGTAAGCATGATGAGGGCACCATGACGGCTCAGTGAAGGTGCGATCAAATGCTCAATGCAGATTAAATGCATGAAAAACTTTAATGAAAGCACGATTGCGATCAGAGACACGAAAGCTGGCATATGACATGATGCCAATGGGCTATCCAGATGGATGCGATTACCTACTGTTCTCTGGAGTTCTCTTTCTACCACATTTGCAAAGTAAATGTAAAGATGGAAGGTTTAACAAAGAGAATCCTTTTTCCGTAGAGTTCTCAGCATTTCCAAATGTATCACTAAAAACTTGTAAAAAGGTTTCCCATCCAATACAGGGCCTGGTAAGGTTATGTTGGTTAAAGCATTCATCATGAAAAGTTCCTTGCTGCTTTTAGTTTTTAACTGTGAAGTGATGTTGGACCATAAATTAATTTTGGGATTCTTTGAACGTTGCTTATAGCACATGGAACTGATAGCTACATTTGCTGTGTTCACGGTTCTTGTTTCCGATTCCTTCACCACAATTTTTCACTTAACAGGGGACTTTTTTCTTCAGAGACTTCCTCTTCACCACAGAGCCTTACTTCCAAAAAGATACAGCTGGCACTGCTGTCGGTTTTAAGGTGTTTTTACAGCCTGCAAGTGATGTAGATAATTGCTCGATTTAAAGTGTTGAGTCTTGACCAAACCCTTGTATAATCGGTCACTCTAAACTCTTTGCCAGTATACCTTATTCTCACTAAATTTTGTGTTAAAATTGTAAAATTTAATACTCGCGAAATATAGGACACGCAAAAACTAAAATCGCAAAATATAATGCCTACATAATATCACTGATAATGAAATTCAAACTGTTGTGTTATTACTGTTATTCCAACATGCCCAAGCTTCATGTTTAGGGGATTTTTGATTTTGTCCATCAGTTACCTTCCCCCACTGCATTGATCACTCTCGCTGTCAGAACTGTCCTCTGCCAATAAGTTCTTCAAAATCTCACTTGTGCAGTCGTCAAACTTCGAATAACTTTGTTATGTTTGCTATTGTTTACGGTGACGATCATACTAATGCTACATATTAACAAATAGAAAGAAATCTCGAAATTTAATACTTCATATCACCCTATTTCATAGCCAAAGAGGTGCATAGATTGAAAAAAGTCAGCCCAACCTTTTTAAGTTTCTTATGATTTGCTGGGAAAATGGTCATTTATGCTCAGAATCATCTTGTTTGTCACGACACAATGATCTTAAAAGATAAAGGATTTCTTTTTACCATTTTCTAGTTCAAGACTTGTAATAATAACAACTAAGATAGGATGCCAAAGTGGACCTAGTCATTTGCCAGTTTGTCTCATACCCCTGTGTAAAGAATTTGAAAATACTCTCTTTAAGGGGCTTTATTACCGTATGTTGGGGTGGTTCGGAGAAATCTTTCGTTACTGACTAGCTCCAATTTAGCATCCTAGCTTAGGTGATAGAGCAATGAGTAGCGCAATCACATTGTCATGAGGTCTAGTACTGTTCAAGCCTGGGTATATTTTCAGGCTTCTTTTTAACCACTTAAGGTGCTTCCTTAACTACAGTGGTCATTCTAACTTCAAAATCACAGGAATTTTATTTTAATTTAGGGGTGTACATGTTACGGAAGGTATCACCCACATCCAACCAAATTCTCAACATCCCTTTTCCTGTCTTTCCTGCCAATCAAATAATGACAACAACCACATGGGGTTTAAAGAGCTCTCTTGTCTTCCAAAATATTGTTGTGCTCTATTATTTAAGTGTTTTTTTTGGTTTTGTTTGTCTGTTTGTTTGTTTGTTTTTTGTCAGTTAAACCTTGTGGCTATTGGAATCAGCCTACACTGGATGCAATCTGTGACTGTGGTTACGTGTTTTAAAAAATTAGGAGCAAATTCTGAAGATCTTACCCTTAGTGACTTTTCAAGCTATGATACAGGCATTGATAGCAGATCAATGCTACAGAATTAAAATCTCTGATCAGTAAATAATAATAATAATAATAATAATAATAATAATAGCTGTGCGAATCTTTAATAATAATAATAATAATAATAATAATAATAATTATGACTGCCCTAGGCTCACGGATTGAACTCGGCACCATAAGTTAAAAGCGGCAAGACTTTAAGGACTTATAATGACAATGACAATGATAATGATAATGATGATAATGATAACAGTAATAGTAATCATAATAATAATAACCATAATAACAACAATTTTATAGCTTATATAGCCAAGCACAAGTGCTCTACAAATTACGGAGACTGCAAATCAAATCAGATCGAATGAAATGTTTTAAATACTTTGGAGTTTACATCTATTTTATCGAAAAAGGTTCTAGAATACAAGATAAAGTCTAAATTTATGGTACTGAACTCTTCCTGTTGTTTTACCAAATTTTCAGACAAATTAAAATATCTCAGATAGCCTGCAAACGCAGACATCTTTCCTGCTGTCATTTCTCTCCCCAGAAAAGTAAGAGATACGACAGCGGAAATACGTCTGCGTTCGCAAGCTATATCTCAGAATAATCTCTGGAATATCTCAGCCCATGGAGGCTTCACTTCACAAAAGGACTCAAAGATTTGTAACTAGTCATAAAACCAAAATCACCACCACCACAACTTACAGAGCATCTTGTTTGGTATACTTGAAGCATTTAGGTGCTCTGTAAAGTGAAATATAATTTTCCATCCTGCCCAGTGTTCGCCAGTATTCCATTGAAAACTGTGGAGGAATCATATTGTCCTATGACTGTTTCCTCAGACAAACTTGACTTTGCCTTGTTTCTCTCTACTCAGGTGTATGCTGTAGTTGGGTACCAGCTTTCCTTTACGAAAACCTAAAATGCTGGGTGGGGTGGGGTGGGGTGGGGTGGAGTAGTACTGCAATAACTAGCATCCTATCCAGGGGGATGCAGGGGAGAAACCATGCCCCCAGTTGCTTCATGCTACAGAAAATCGGGTTAATGTTTGGCCCACTGGACCTTGTAGGCTTGTTTATAATAAACTATTATAAGCAAGAGATTATTCGACGATTAGATGTCGCTATTGGACGAAACTTTCGGTAAATCTCACACATTTACTTAAAATTATCAACGGTTTCACTGACGGATTGTGAGCGACCCTGTGCAGAAATTGCTGCGACAGTCGCTCGCGATAGCGCGTAACTCGGCTTTATGCGTATTCAACTTAGTGGTTTGTTCTGTTCTATGTTTAGCCCAGTTGAAAGAATATGCAGTTCCCATGGCTGAGACTGACGTTTCTCTCGCTTCAAACAAACGAATGCCTCTTAAAGAGGAGAACTTGTGCCGGGAATTGGCTTTCGACTACATCTGCTCCCACAAACTCGGCGAGTTAGCCTACAGATCGAACACCAAGGCTGCTAATACACTTCGGGAGGTTTGCAAAGAATTGGAAGAAAAGAACAAAGCGTTTTTCAACGATACCAAAAATTTGTCTGTGACAGCCCCAATGTTCAACGTCATTGCTGATGAAGTGTTCAGCGGAGGAATAAACTGGGGTAGGATCGTGGCCTTGTATTGCTTTGCTAGCACTGTTGCTGTGTCTCGCCGTGATAATCACATGAGTGACGGAGAAGATGTTGTCGGATGGCTGTCCGAGTACATGTGCCGAAAAGAGATGGCAGAATGGATAGCGAAAGCTGGAGGATGGAATGGGTTTTGCGAATTTTTCAAAGTTTCGCCGGGAATCAATAAAGAGCTATTCGGCGGCTGGACTTTTGTGACAACTATGTTCGCATCCATTGCCGCGGTGCTTCTTGTAGCACGCACGAAAAGAACAACCTGAGGTGTCTTCCCAGGGGAGGCTGCTCAGTAAGTTAGCCCGACATGACGTTGTACTCGCAGTTGGGAACTAGGGACGAGAGCGTCAAAGCAACAAAAAAACAGTAGTTTGAATGTCTTAAAACTAGTAACTAGTAGTAATCAAGGATTAGGAGTGCGTTCTGCGCCTGTGATAATAGTTGCTGCTACTGAAATCATTATCTTAATGTGAACGGCTGAAGTTTTAAGACATGTGTAAGATAATGACAAAGTCTACTATTAAGAAATAGAAAACATGTTCCGTGTTTCTATCGAGTTTTAGTATAAATCTACTAGCATTCTATCACGAATGCTGCTCTGATTGACTACGCTACTCACTATCTATTCTGTTTATAGATAGTGAGTAGCGTAGCAGTGTGCGCTTGTTAACAAAATGACGGCCGCTTCCTGACGTTTCCAAGTCTCCGTGGAGAGTGTTTAGATAAAGTTTTGAACGACTAGTAGATTTATACTAAAACAATTAGATTATTCGCTCTCGATTCCTAAGCATGATCGTTAACTCGGGCTGCGCCCTCGTCAACTATCATGCGATAGAAATCTTGAGCTCATAATCTAACTGTTTAGTAGAAACACGATTTTTAACCAATCAGCGCGCGTATTGTCTTACGACCGTTGTCTAATATATGATAATTATTACTACTTATACTACTACCTCTACGATTATAATTAAAATTACCAGTTTGTTAGTATTTATTGGGGTTAAATATCAATTGGGACATCGTCCTGTTTTCTGCTCCAGTTGCTGATGCCATTTTCTTTTCTTTTCTTTTCTTTTCTTTTTTTATTGTACATGCAACAAGTTCAATAAAGTTTTTCTTTTTTAAAGAAAAAAGTTCCAACATACTGACAAAGGCTACTCATTCGCCTTCAAAATTCATGCTAAACATCTCATTTTCACTTTTACTGGTAATAAGGCTAACTTTTAAAACGAATGCTTGTGTTACATCCAGTATTCTAAGCTGGAAGCACAAATATCAGCTAACATCTGTGACATTTGCGCACGCGTGTCGGTTTAAACAAACTCCGTGCGACTGGCAATAATTACTATTTCCGCTGATGAATAAAAAAAGTCAGCATTACATTGCTGTTCCTTACTTCCGGCTTACTCTTATAGATCTTGGCTTCAGAGTACTCTTCCATCGATTCAATTTTGACCTTCGTTGGATACTGAACACTGGAAATATTAGTAAAGTCAACTGACAAATCTAATCAAAATATAGCCAATGAAATATCGTTGTTCCCACGGTTACATCCCAAAGCCACGACGATTCAAAGTCGTGTTCGGGAACAGAATAAGTAATTGTTGTCTCAGTTATGTGACAAAAGCACGTCAACTCTCATAATGACCAAACAGGCCACGCATCATTGGTCCAGAATCAAATCTACTAGAAACGAACGATCGCGAACGATCGAAAAAGTAATTCGTCTCGTATACGTACGTGCTTTGCGATGATGTAATTTGTTTTCGCCCAGCCAAGAAGTCTCTTTCCAGTCTGCATTGCGATTGCATTCCCTTTTTTGTCGAATGCAATCATAGTGAACAACCAGTTCAAAGAAAACCCCAAAACGTCGCAACGAAAGAAGCCATAAAAGAGAACAAGAATGACGCAGCAGATGGACACGAAAACGAGGCACAGAGCCCCTGAAAAAACCAAGAGGGGCGGCCAATCTGCAGTCTTCACAAAAAATTTCGATTTCTCGTGCCTGCAAACAGACCGAGAACACAGATATATCTTATTAGATGTTTTGAAGTGTAATACCGCCGTATATCTTACCGAGTTGTGCCGTAAATGAATAAAATCAATAAAAGACGAAGTCACTGTCAATTTGGGGACTCATTTGCGGCACGGTGACCCTTCACTAAAGTTCAAGTTTCTGAGGGTGGGAGACTTTGGTGCCCTTTTAGCATAATCTCTGGCGCTGACAGCGGATGGTTCTAAAAAAATTCCAAACAATGGATCCTCTGTATGATGTAGAGTTTTTCATATGGTAAGGTTCAAAACGTTGCACGCTAACACGATATTGATGACGGAGGTCATACTTAGACTCTTTCCTGTGGATTAAATGTTCCAAGCAGGATGGAGTTGTGTGATTATAAATTTTATAAATTAAGGCGGCTATTTTGATCTTATAAGGGTCGAATAACGAGTCCCACTTGGCTATTTTTCTTACATCTACGGAGGGCATGTCGCGGGAGAAACCATACCCCTACCCCCTAAACAATAACAGCTACCACACTATGATGACAAATAGAAATACAAGCTTACGAGAGCTGCCACACTTCTGATGTAGAAAATTCAGGCTTGTAGTCTAATTGTTAAATATTGGCTAGTACTGTATCATCGAAAGGCGGTGTAATCACAGAGGGTAGATGTAGCCCATTGCATGCACAGCGAACCATTTTTTGAATAGCACTTCAAATAATAGTAAATAATTATCAATATACGTGTAATCGACAAACGTAGTTCTGGCAATGCTATACATTGTTGTTTTTTTTTTCTAGGATTCTCCTCAGAAACCTTCACTGGATCAGGGGGTTGCAGTGGGGGCCTCTCTCATGTCACCTCTAGCTTTCCAACCTTCTGGGAAAGTAGCTATTCTGACACAACCGCCGCAGCCTAAACAGCCCCCCAAGATGGAAATCTCCCCCCTGACTCAAGATCAACTTGTTCAAGCACTAACTTATTTATTAAAGGTAATACAGGTATCTGAATTTATTGCATGGCTATAAATCGAAAACGGTTACCAGAAGAGCCACAGATTTTTTTATTCTGAACAGGCTCAAGCAGTTTTACTGAAAGTAAGTTGCTCCCTTAGGGGTAACCCTGCGATGGACAAGCATCCCATCCAGGGTGGAGACGAAATACTTCTACAGTGAAGCCTCTATTTAGCGGACACCCTCGGGACCTTCCCAAGTGACCGCTTGATAGAGGGTGTCCGCTTAATCAAGGTTTATAACAATTGCGCTATGTTTGTTCACAATAGGCCCTTTGCACGATCCGGTCACATGGTACAAAATCACACATGCTGGGACGCAAGTTGCACAGTGGGACTTCCAGAACAAAGCAACTCGTACCAGTCCACCTTGACCTGCCTTTGTTTTGGAAGTCCCACTGTGCAACTTGCGTCCCAGCATCTGTAATTTTGTACCATGTGACCGGATCGTGCAAAGGGCCCACTAACGTCCAACGGTTCCTCAGTACTGAGGCCGGGCAGGGCTCGACTTTAGAAAAAAAACCTTGGGGCCAGCTGGCTCCTAAGTTTTTAGATTTGGTCGCCAGCACAAATTTTTTTGGTCGCCAAAAATTTTCGACTCTTCGGGCCAAAAACATTCGATCGTTTTGGTAGCCTTTAGTCTCTTCCTTGTATTTTCTGTACAAACCAAACCAAACAAAACGTTACATTTGCACGTAAGTGGTAGCGAACAAGAAAACAGTTTCAACGCTGAAATACGCCTTCCTTATTCAAATTGGTTTGATCATCTTTCTTTTTTTTTGGCCTTTTAAGCAATTTATTTCAAGTTGAAGTCCTTGAAGCAATTCAATACATCTTGGCGAGTCGCGCCGTTGGGATGTTAGACTCGTGGCCATTTTGTGATTTTAATTATTGAACAAGCTGAACCAAACTTGGTCAAACCAATTCACGAATAGATTTCATCCGATTGTGTTTGAAACTCAAGCATATTTGAAGGGAAATGTGTTGTGGTAATGCACTCGATGGCCCAAAGTTTACGTTTACTTTCGGCCAACAAAATCAATGGACAAATTCAATAGACCTTTCCCGCATTCCACTTCAGTGCGTGCGAACAATAGCACCAGAGTGAGGTTGGGGTGGACATTTTCATACATTTGCTGAATTTTTGTCCACCCTGACCTCGACTTGGTGCTATTGTTTGTTAGAATGCGGGAAAGGCCTATTCAGTTGCATCCAGTGGAAGTTCCTATGTATTTTAATTCCATTCAACCGAATGCACCATGCTTCTTGACCCATGTAATAACCATCACCGCTTTTTGTGCTTGTTCTCTTTTCAGAATGATTCAGAGTTTGTCAGTAAAATTCATGAGGCATACTTCAAAAGTTTACAGGACAAGCTCCCAACTTAATGGCATGGTATACTGTGGATGGCTTTTAGTCACAAGGTTGGTGTGCCTGTGCTGAACGGAAGACAAACCTGGAGTGCTGCGCAAGAGTAACGCTAAAAGAAGACGATATTGCCGTCAAGGTTTATCGTTGATGACAACATTTGAAATTTGTTTAAGCGCAAAATGAAAAGTTTTCAACGAATGAAAAAGAACTATTTCACAAAATTTTAAACCATTTTTCTACGATGTGTCGATAGCCTTCAACGTCGACTGAAATCTTAAAATAATGATTTAATATTAAAAAAGGTAGAAAAATACCATTTGATTAATGACAGAGGAATTTTAAGACGGAAGTTTCACTTTGAAAACGTATCAAACGTTTTCCGTCCACACTACGCCGGAGGCATTTAAAAACGCAACAATCGCAGGTCATTTTGGCTTTGTTTTTGAGGAAAACTCAGTCAGGGAAATCACGTGATTGTTGTAACGCCATCGTTTGCGAAAAGTTCCGTTTTGCGTCCACACGAAAACGCAAAGTCGGCGTTTTCAAATTCCTCCGGTTTGAAGAGCGCTTGGCCTAAACGTGGAAATAAAGCTGCTTTTCAAGTGCCTTCCCGCGTGGTGTAGACGAGGCGTTAGACGGAGGAATCTTAAAGCATGCACGCTAAACGTCGAGAGATTCTCCATCCGTGATATAGCTCCGTTAGAAGAAATTGTGAGAATTGATGACATGGAACCGATTGTCTTGAGGTTCCCGTTACTGTTTGGTTTTTCATTGTTTCTCTTGATTCAAAGCTTCTTTTTATGGTCATTGTCGTACGTAACAATGACATCATTTTATTGTTCTCGTTACAGTTATCATAGTCATCAATTGCAAAGTTAGTAATAGTAATTAAACCGAGTGGAGTGCAATTCAGGGAGAAATAGCACGAGTAACTTCAAAATCGGACGAGCGCGAAGTGCGAGGCCGGTCTAAAATTACGAGCACGATTACTCCCTGAATTGTACAACACGAGGTCCAGTTACTAATTAATAGTATCTACAACAAGTTTCGGAATTAAAAATGTCTTAGTGCTTTTCATAAGTTCTGAAAACTGTAGGAAACATTGCGAAGGAAGGGATTAAAGCGCGCGTAATTGACGTGCGAATCACGTGGGTATGCAATTACAGGTATCCAATTAGTGAAGTAAATCATACGGTTTTTCTCGTTCAAATTGGAATTAATTTGCACGAGTGAGTTTTCAAAAAGCTGAAATTGAACTAGCCGCTTTACTTGTTAATAACATAAACATGAAAAAAATTCGCGTGGAGGAAGTGCAGGAAGATCTTTCTTGAAGCCATTTTTTCTCGTTCGAGAAAACTTTTTTCAAAGTTTCGGCACAAAATTCTCGTCATCATTTTATGTGATATCATTGGCTTAGAAAACTTCCTATTGTTTTGTAGCCAATCATAATCCAGAATTACGATGTGTAATTTGCACTGGTGTTACACTTGAACCGCACTGCTCTCAGCCAATCAGAATCGAGTATTTTTTCATATATATTATTACAGAAAGTAGTTAATATTGGATAGCTGTTATTGGACACCCACGTGATCGCGCGCCGATTACGTGAAAAATAGGCGCGCAGAGAATTTTGTTATAGATACTATTAATGATGCAATCGTTGTTACCGCTTCATAACATGCTTCGTCAAGCTATAGAATAGGAATATAATCGCGTAATTCCTAGATAATTTCACAAGTTATGCATACGTGTAGATAAATCAAATTTACTGCAAAGGTGAAGTGAACTTTTCACAAAGCGATAATCATTTTTAGAAATTTTAATTAGTATTTTATGCAAACAACAAGACAACATTTCTAATATCTCCCCAGAGGAAATATCAATCGACGCGCTCCGTTGATAACTATGATTGATACAGCGCTGTATTGTAAATGAACCTTTCAGTGAACGAGCTTACTACATTGGCGAACGCCACTTTAGACATCCTGTGGCCGCAAAATTATCAACAAACTCAGAGATCTTTTAAGTAATATATAAAACACGAGAGACAGAGTTTCATAACATTTCCAAACACCAAGAAGATTGGCCTAGATTAGACTTCGAGGTGTTTGGAAATGCGGTAAAACACGTTCTCGTTTGTTAATATTATCTTCTCAATCGAAACTGCATGATATGGAGAATAGGGCGAATTGAACTTTTTAGCTGGCCAGGGCGGTATTTGAAAATTTGAAAGAGAGAATTCTCAAGAGTATCCTCACATGGTTTAAAATGGGGCAGCAAACAGCCCAAGCTGAAAAGGTCCATGAAAATCGTAAAAAAATTGCTTATTAAGACCACGTTCAGACACTAATTTTGTTTTAACTTGGTTAATTATTTATGAGTTTGTTTATTAAATTTCAACAGTTCGGTTGTTTCCGATTTGATATTCGAATTCAGCAGTTTTTGTAGTCGGACTAGTTATATTATCAGACTATTTGTGTTATGGCATCTTGTCAGTTCAACCTGAGTTCTTGCTAAACATCGTTCAGTAAAACATATACAGTGATCAGTTTTATAATGGAACTTCTTAGACTAAGTGTACATATGTGTTCTTCAATTCGAACGGCTACCTGGACCACGTTTTTTTATACCATCTTTGAGCTCTTGCTGTGCTGTAGTGTTTGCGACGGATCATGTAACTTATCTGTAAATCTGGTGCCTGACTCGTTGTAGTTTGACTTGGCTTGATACAAGAAGTTGTACGACTTTCCCACCAAGCTTTCAGAATATGTAAGTAAAAGTTGTTCTGAGCGTTAATGTTATGGATAGTGAAATCAAACTTAACGACAGCTGATATCTTAAACTGGTTTTGTTAGTCAAATATGTTTAGTTAGTGTGACCGATGTATTGTTAGGTTAATGTTAATTTCTGGAAGACAATTCCCAAAATTCCAAAGTATAAAATCAGAGACATTTGCTCTATTAGTCAAACAGTGCAAAAAACAATCAGGCTGCAAGCGCGGGAAAAAATATCGCCGGTGGCAAACGCGGGAAATTTGTATCTGGTAGCAAGCGCGGGAAAAATGTGTCGCCGGTGGTAAACGCGGGGAATTGCTAACTGGTAGCAAGCACGAGAGAATTAAGGTGCCGCCGGTGGCAAACGCGGGGAATTGGTAACTGGTAATGAGTCGCCAGTGGCAAACGCGGGAAATTGGTAACTGCAACAGTAGCAGGAAACTGGCTTTTGGACTTGTCATAATATTCAAACAAGATTATATATAGCACGTGCAATACTTGGCCGTGCCATAAATGGGAAATGACGAATAAAACATGGAAGAGACTGAAACAACATATGTTGGGTTTCTTTTTGTCCATTCCTATAGCTTATCTCAATTTGTATAAAGTGTTATTTATCATCCGTGTTATTGTTGCTCTGAGACAAAAGAAGAATAAAAAGAAGGACGAGAGAATTACAAGAAAGTGAAAAAGAATTTGTTACGGATAAGTTAATTCTTTGGCGCAACTGAGTAAGCCACAAAACAACCAGAGAATCGTCAATAGTTGAGGTAAGGGATCATTCGGGACAGTGCCCAATGCTTAGAAAATATTTAACCGGCAATGGAGCAACCTGATTGGTCGATATTAGTTATAGACCTTCTAAACGAACTTAGCCATGTAACAAGTATGGGTTATTATTAACCGAGTGTGAGGCGAAGAGGGCTGAATATTGGCAAGGATCTTTCTTGTGTGTTTATGCACCGAAAGGCAGTCGAAGTCCTTAAAGACGCCTCAAAATATCAAGCAATCCTGACCGAATAAGATTGGCCGATAACGGATTTGTTATACGGCATACAGGACACAATTATCTTGGGCAGACAGCGGGCAATCCCGCGTGCCGAAAGACCGTCCCGGAGCCCATCTTGCTCGCTTAGGAAGCCAATCACAATGCAGGATTTGATTGGTCCATCTTGCTCGCTCGGGCCGACTTTCTAAAAGTTCTTTCCAACAATTCTTCCAACCAACAAACCAAACCAACCAGCTTACGTCGCTCGCGCTCGCCCTCGCGACTTCGTCGCTCGAAGATTACCCTCTCTTAAGTCGAGGATTAAGAAAAGGTGGACTTGTGGCAAGTCTATCGCACGCGGAGCAAGACCTATATCATCGAGTCGCAGGGGAGGGGAGGTTCAGGTGGAACGAAAATACCTTGCAAGGGTCGGCAAGATTGGAAATGTTGGAAAATTCGCGTATACCTTGCGAGGTTGTCTTTTTTACTGGACATTCCGGAAAGAGTTCGGAAAATACAACATTCCAGTCGCCTCCGGAAATTTATGGGAATTCAAACCGGAATTTTCGGTCGAAAGGAAAGTGCTTTTAGAATCCTCAGACAATCCCCGATTAAACGCTGGGCCGTTTATTGAAAACTCGATCTTGTAGACCTCTCCTCTAGACTTGTCTTTTAGGAAGGCGTTTAGTTGGTATTCTTTCTTGTATAAATCTGGATTTCTTCATTAATGTTTCCTGTTCACACTGTGTTGGAAAATTAATCAAAAACAAGAACAGATGATGATAATATATGAAACTTTAATAACATTCTTGGAATTCTTCAACCGGGGAAGTTAAATATACATTGAGCGAGAAACACCTTGCTAGGTACTGTAGTGTACAAAACTTGACAAAAACCATCTTTACGCTTTTCAAGGATCTGTTGAAGAAATGTTGCTTTGCTTTTGCTAAAAGTATGTGAAATTTACTTCCGAATCAAACTTTTATCTCACTGTCACTTACGTTTCTTAAATAATTATGTCAGTTTAGATAACAGTGAAAATCTCTTTTTCTGGAATGTCTCAAATAGGCTAAGGCTGTGTTCACACTTGGTGCCGAGCACCGGCACAAAATAAAGTTGTGTTCCGACACGGTGTAGTCCAAAGACCCAAGTACCATTTTCGTAACAGAAAACAAAGTCGGGCACTGCGCCCGAATTCTGGTGTGAGTACTTGGAAAAACGTGTGGTCACATTAGTGCCCAGCAAGAATCATGCTTGGCCAGCATACTTGGGCACCAAGTGTGAACATGATAGCCTAAGTAAAGTTTTCCCAAGGAGGGGCCAACTTTAGTCTCAAAAGTGAGTCAAAGCTGACAAATTGCCAGTGCAGTTACATGTATTGTGTCTCTTCAAATGGCTGAGAAAGTTCTGTTAAAGCCAATATTAGCCAAGACAGAAAAAGCAAGAGCTCTTGCAGGAATAAAACAAAAATGACCTTTTAGTAGAAAATTCCTGATTGAATGTGTAGCCTATAAAATCCAACATTTATTTTCTTAAATTGAATAACTTTCTACAATGCTCAGAGTTCTTGGTGTTCACTTTTAAGTTGTTCGATCCTCCTGATAAAGTCTGTCTTCTCTAAACATCCCACACATTCCTCATCCCAATCGCTCAATATCTTCTTGAGCTGTTTAACTCGCAGCTTCTTCAAATCAACTGCGTTAAGGTCAATCTGTTGGTCTGTAACGGAAATTCAAGCATATATCAATTAGATGGTACAGCTATGGCAGAGGCAATATATCAAACACAAAAGACAGTGCTTGACTACATTTCCAAACTCTGACTGCGAGAAGAGAGTTGAGAATGTGACACATAGATGAGTATTTTTGATGAACTTCCAGTTGTTTAGAAATGTGGTCAAAGACGGTCTTTCGTGATCGATATATCTTCTTATAAATTGAAACTGAAAATGAGGAGAAAATGGAGAAATTAAATTGCAAAAATGTACGCTCATTAACAGGGCTGTGCTCTAGAAGCACCCAGGTGCCACAGGCTACCAAATTTTTCCTTTAGGCAACTAGAAAAACTTACTTTTTTCATATAAGCTTAAGCGCTGGGCACGCAGGATTTCTTGGTTAGGAACCTTTGGGCTCCTTGTAATTTTTCTTAGACCACAGCCTTGGTTATCCAAACACCTTCACCATTATGATTTCCTTTGTTAAAACTTATGAATTATTAATGACATTGAGAAAATCATATCCAGTAGGAAGTTACAACTTCGAAAGTTTTCTTGTTACACATATGACTTCTGATTCACAGAGCAGTTAGGAGTCCATTGTATGCCTCTTGAGTTCTGCCTTGGATGCTGTATCGGCCCAACGCAGTTTACGGTAACCTTGGCCAAGGCTACAACCTGGACCTCATGATTCAGTGTCCAGCATGCTTTGAACCAGTGGGCCACGTTCAATAATACAGCACACTAATGAAGTCTGCATGTACAATGCAACCTCAGTAGTTCTCCTATGATAATGGGTAGGTAAAGTTTGCATACAAGCCAAGTGGTCCATCAGGCAGGAGCTTATCCTGGTTTCTGTAGCATGAAGATACTAGGAGTATTTCTACATCCCCCTGGAAGGGATGTTACTCCATCACAGGGTTACCCCCAGCATTAAAATTGCTGGTACCCATTTATACACCTGGGTGGAGAGAGGCACTGTCTCTTTACTCTCAGAGTAAAGTGTCTTGCCCAAGAACACAATGCAATGTCCCCAGCCAGGGCTTGAACCCAGACTGCTCAATCGAGAGACGAGTGTACTAACTATGAGGAAACTCAGCCTCTTTGAGCTGTTCAGTAACATCTAGTTGGGACACAGTGAGAAAAATGGCACAGGATTTTTTTGTATGCACTGTATCCCAACTAATGTGACACCTAGAAGTGGCTACAGGACACTAGACAGTCCCTCTAAAATAAATTACTGTGTCCATAATATTTGCTTAATATTTAAGATGCTGTGTAGCAAGGCTGAAAAAGTTAAAAATTTAAAAAACCGAACATTTTTGACTAATTAAGTCAAATTCATCTCAATTTTTAACTTTTTTAGACTTGTATATAGCATCTCAAATTGAACTGTACTATCAAATTTATACTAACCATACTGCAACTCGCAAATCTGTGCATCTTGCTTTTTAAGCTTCTCACATATCTTCTCTGCAGGCATGTGGTAACTCAGTGGCTTTGTGATTTCCTTCACCATTCCAGTTGCTGCATCTTCAGTGCCTCCGACATAGTAACACTGATAAATGTAATACAGTCTACCTTAGTTACAATGTTCATCTATACCACTGTTAAGTCCTATGATCATGTGATCCTCTTTCCTGTATTCTGATTGGCAGTATTTTATACGGCATGGCATAAACCCTTTTACATACAACTGTATGACTGGATTTACGAAAATGGTGTAAATTACAGATGCATTCATTTGCATCCAGTGAGCCATACACCAAAAAAAAATCACATGAAGCTATGATGAAAAAAAAAAAAGAAAAGAAAAACAGGTAGAAGAGCACAAAAAAATAAAGTATGAGAGTGTAGGAAAAAAAGCCATTCCTCTGAAATTATATATTGCAACCTTTGGAGAAAAACCCTAGACTAGGGCATTAACACTGGTTTCAAATAATTATGTAAATCTATACATGTTACTGATAATCCATGTACACATATTTGATACATTTCCATCACGAACATGACTCTACTTACAAATCTGTTTTCCTTGGTTTTTGCTTTTTTGCAGACAGCTCTAAACTTTTCATCAATCTTGTCTACACTTTTCATATCGTTGTCGGTCAATTTTTTAGCAAAATTTGTCAGAAACTTTATGCAAACTGGAAGGAATGAAACAAACAAAATCATATTGGACATGTTGTTCCAGAAAATATCAATACCCTTCCCACAAAGGGTGTTTTGGTTAGAGCCCTCCCCCCACCCTCTTTCACATTCCTCTAAAAATTAAAGGTTTTGCTCACACTTTCCTTTAAAAATTTTGGCTTTTGCAACCCTCCTCATAAAATTTTCAATGACTCTCCTTAGGGTAGGTATGGGTATTTTCTGGAGTTCTACACATTAAACAAAATAAAACAATTGCAGCCTACACAGCCTGCAAAGGTTTGATCGACCCGTAGCTGAGATTTGAACAACAAATTTCACATATTATTGAATGGTGCACAGCTGCTGCACACTTGTAGACCATGTGATTTAAATATTGTCATGCTTTCTCCTGTTTTTGATAAACCCTGTAGATTGACATGGTTAGCAAATAACAGTGTGCCTTACAATACTTTTAATTGACAAATGGTTTTGGAAGTTCATTTGAAATTCCTTAAGTTCCCTCAAAGGTTTCCAGTCAAATGCTAACTTCAGAACCAAGCTGAGTTCTTTTGAGAACATCCCCTTGCGCTTACTCAATCTCTTTTACAAACTTTTAAATATATACAAAATTTTACATCTTGTGGTTCAAATTTATTGTTGGTTTAAAAAAGCTTGATCATTGTCATAAAATCATTACAACAAATTACCTGAAAATAAGCCCTACAATAAGTGTCCATTATACCACAACTTAATTTATGTCTTCTACAGTCACGTTAAATGATCTTGACCAATCACATTATGCAGAGTATCCATCTTTTTTAGATAACAATGATACATGGTGGAGAGCAAAATTTATCTACAGCTGGGTACATCAGAGAGTAAAAAGCGTCATTTATTTGAACATCACGATCAGTTATAAATCTCCAAAACTTTGACATCTGGTTGTGTTCTCACGAAACTTTAATATTGGTTTGATTTGTCTGAATGAACGGATTAACTTGGCAAAACACTGTAACACACTTCTTATAACATAAACCTGCAGGTATATGAACAGGTATATAAGCTTTATACCATGAATTCAATTAATTGATTGACCGTACAATTCTAAGAATCAAGACTCACTCATAAACAATTGCAATAATTTGGTCAAATCTCTGTTAGGTATTTTCGGTCATTTCCGTTTGTCAAGTCGAGCATTATAGTACGTTCACATCGAAGTCTCGCGGTACATGTGAAATTAAACTTAAATTTAATTTGACAATATTCAATTTGCTTCTGCAGTTCAAAGGCTTTTGCCGAACACGTTAAAGAGCCCCTTCGTTTGTTTATAAAGCTACTGATTCTAAATCATCGCCACTTCACCAACCGTCAGCATTGTGCTGCTAACTGAAAAACCATACGTGTCATAAAACTTCCTCTAACTCAGTGAGGTAAGTTTTACATAATACTCACTAACCTTCGCATTCTCCCTCTTTTAACGCCGCTTCTGTCGGTAAAACGTAACAGCCAAGCAAGGCGTTTAGTGAAAGCACAATAAATAACCACATCTTTAAGAAACTAGCTGGATCAGACAAATATAACGTAAGATCTGCAAGGACTGTTTCCAAAAATCTTTCACGTTTACCGGCTGATTACGCAAAATGCCAATGCCAGTGGAGTAGTTGGCGAACTCTGATTGGTCCAGACATTTACACGCCGACAAAATTCAAAACCAGCGGCTTCTAGCTTGATAAGCCCGCTATTTCTTGGCCAGCGTTTCAGTTTTGAAATTTAGTCACCAGTCTTACAAACGAGAGATAACTCATGTTTATTGCTATGGAAATCAAGGAACTCCAGAAGGCAACGCCAATGGCGTTCTAGAATTCTTCGAATTTTCGAACGAAAATGATGGTGATGGTGTACTAGAGAAGAAATACTGGTAGATGAGTCGCTAGCGCGATGTCTCTGTCGTCAGTGTTGCCTGCTTTGCCCGGTGTCTACACACAAAAGAGCAACACAAAGCAAAAGTTAGTTGTTTTACGTTGCATGACTATTCGGCTTCAAACTTTAAATATTGATGTTTACTTTCCAAAATAAGGGCCTGAAGCCAATTTAAGGAACATTTGGGCTTGGAATCTTGTTTTTAAACTTATTATTAATATTGTTCTGATCAAGTTAAACATTTCAGCGTATCTTTTAAAGTAGTTAGTTTTTTATAGATATATATTATTTATACATGCTCTTTTTATTTTGCGTTATACAGGGCCCCCGTTGATACCAGTCCTGCGACTGAAGGGGTCACCCTGTCTAAATTCTTTTTTTAAAAAAAGAAAATAAGTTGGTTTACGTTCTCTAGAACCTAAGGTTAACTGCTGATTTCATTTGTTTATCATGAATGTTGCTTCCTCGATTTCTTTGGCAAATTAAATACATGAATTCCTTTGGTACCAAGATTTCAATCACTATAGATCGAAAGAAAAGAAAATGATTCACATTAATGAAAGATTTTCCTTCCTATGTAAGAAAGCCAGTAAGAATTTTTTTTGGAATTGTGTGTTTGTTTTTCTGTACGTCTAAACAAAACTGCATTGCATTGCAACATCAGGAAGGGTGAATATTTTTATGCAACTTTTGCAACTGTGTTTCATGATATTGGACATACTTGTAAATAACCAACATTGGTCATAAAGTCATCATTCAGAACTCTAATCACATCATCAAAGAACATGCAATGTACAGCTTGACTCTGGACTTGTTTTAGAAACTCTCACACACAAAAAATGAATTTGCAAAAATGCTTGTACATATCCTGTGCCAGACAGTAAGCAAAAAAAATTGACTCTAATGATGTATTATGGAACAAAACTGACCTCATGCTTGCGTCTGAATGGCATACATCTCAAGGCACGTGCTGTCTTGTTTTTGTCTGCAACTCAGTGATAAAGCAACACAGGGAAACAAAATTTTGTATGCACAGAGACATTGTAAATAATCAGGGATTCTGGGGAAAAAGTATCCCTCGTTCAGAATCTCAAATTTCATTTAAAACAGTCTTGCAGAAGATTTTGGTCACTTTTTCATATAGGGTGCTTGAAACAACCAGCAATGCTGCAAGCTCTGTGCATTCCAAAAAGAGCAAGAATAAACACCAAGCAGAAGCTGAAAAGCAGAAGGCTGAAGCGGAAGCTAAGGCTGCTAAAGACAGAGAAGAGGTGGGATCTTTTGTTCATAATTTGTTTGTCACACAATCTTTGTTGGAGAGTGTGTGACAAACACTACATGTAATCAACATTGTGTGACAAGCATTATGTGTGACATACATTGTTGTGCACAAACGTTCTGTGGGGTAATTGCATAACAAGAATTGCAAGTATTATGGACTGAATCTAGAGGACAGCCCCCCACCTTAATTTAAGGCTCGAAGTTGGTCCCACCTTATAAAGGGATCTTGCTCTACCACTGGAAAGGAAACACTGTGAACAAGCATTGAATGAGAAGGATTAGGTGACAAGCACCAAGTACATGTACTAGTAGTTATGACTAAAGGAGAAACACTTTTTGATGTGTGTGTGATGACCATCATGTGAAAAGTATGGTACAATGGAGATCTGTGACGTAACAAGCATACATGTAACAAACATGTGATAACCATTGTGATGAACATAATTTTGCATATTTACAATATAAGTACTGTTGGGCAAACAACATTAAATGTGAGTCAAGCATGACCAACATACATGTAATTCATGGTGCTTAGTGCCGTGTGACAGGTATTTGTGTGACAGCCTAATTAAGCATTGTTTGACAAGTATTATACAGGTAAGGCAAGGACAAGCAGGTGCTGCAGGACACTTACATTCAGTAGTAACATTTCTATGAGATGTAAAGTTCTGTGAAAATAATAAGTTATTTTTTCTTCCTTTTTAATCAGCAATGTGTTCGTCTCTACGAGATGTGGTCCAAAATCAAACAGGAAGAGAAAGATGAACACTACCAGTACTTGAAAGAACGAGTCTCCATTCAGCATGAACTCATTAAAAGACAAGACGTGCTATTTAAGAAACGCCAAGCGCAAATTGAACAAAAGCGTTGGAAGGTATGTCCAACTTTATCTGTTGAGTATCTGAAGAGTGTAGAGAACAGCAAAAATAAAAGGTAGTAAATTTTAGGAAAGAAAGAAGAGAGGGAACTTTTTGGCATTCATTCAACCTTCAGTTTGATTGTGGTAAATTTATGTTTGGATCTGAAATTCAGTCTGCTTTTAATTTTCGTTTTGTCTCATTATTTATTAATACCATTATCAGTGTTTTCATCATTAATAATTAACAAATGAATTAGCTTTCATCTTAGTTTACATTTTGACTTAAAGAATTTGTACAAAGTGTAACTCTAGATGCTGAGAACAAAAACTATCAACAGCACCATGAAATGAATCCATTCTTTGGTGCAAATTTGTATTGAAACCTTTTAGCAAGTATCAGAGTGTGTGACTTTAGGATAGCAGCTAGTATTTTTTTAAGTAATTAGATTCAAGTTTCCTAGTTACAGTTTGTTTATTAAACGTTATTTTTTTTTATCTAGCTCATTTTGTGATTATATTGTCAGGTGGTAATTCTCCAAAATCTTTTGTTGTTTTTTGTGTAGATAAAAGAAGCCAAACGCCTTGACAAGATGGCTAAGTCAAAAGAATACTCCGACTTTGTTCGAGATGTCTTAGGTAGGTGAAAGATTTGTAGAAATGAACTTTTATTTTTGCATGTAATTTACATTTTGTAATAGAAAACTTCATTGCCTAAACTTCATAGCAGTATTATAATTTAAACTAGTAACACGCTTGTTGTAAACTAGTATGCTTTATAATTTTCCGTTTTAATGAAACAATCGAAATTGACAGATTTTAGCTCTATGGATTCAGAGCAGAGGAAGAGTATCGTGAAAACGTGTCATTTAAACTTAAAATTGTGCAAGTAAAATAATTTTGCATCGAAGACTTTCAGTGCACGTGAAAAGTTTTTGCCCGTTTTATTTATTTCCCAGTGTTTTCTGAAAGAAAAAAAGAAAACTGTCTCTGTGTTTCGTGACTTATTGAAACACTCGTTAAAGTTTGGGAGAAGTCGAAATCACTGTGGAAACACTCGCCTGTGACCCGTATTCCCACAGCATTTCTCGTGCTTCCAAACTTCCACTTGTTTAGACCTCTGTTGTTCCATAGATACCCAGAAAATGTTTTATATTTCTTAAACTAAAAACAGAAGTATGGCTTTTAGCAAGCGCTTACTTGCGCCCCCTCCACACTAATCCGTTACGAAAACGGAGCTTTTCGAAAACGCTCTTCAAACCGGACGAATTTGAAAACGAAAAACATTTTGAAAAAGGAGCTTTTCGAAAACGATGGCTTCACTATGATCATGTGATTTTCTTGCTCGAGTTTTCCTCAAACACGAATCCAAAATACTGCTTGCTGCGTTTTCAAATTTCTCCGGCATAGTGTGAACGGAAAACATTTGATGCGTTTTCAGAGTGAAAATGCCGTTTTCAAAGTTCTCCCACGTACTGTAATCGGGACCTTACAGGGTGTTTCCTCATGGGTATCAGCACTGAATCTCTTTCAGGTTGTAACTTTTAATGTTGTCTTCACAGCTCAAGACAGGAAGAAAGCTCTCAGTTTAAAATCCCATGTTCGCGTTATCAGCAGCCACCAACCCGTCCATGTATCGCAATTATCAGGAGACAAGCGAAGTAGTTACGACAGCTCGAAATCTCAAACTCCAGGACAATCTAGTCTAGAAAGCAGTGGACCTGCTGGAACAGAGAGTTCACTCTTGACGGATAACTTTAAGGAATTGTTGTTAGACCCTGTAGATGTGCAGTTACTGAAGCTGTTGGGACCTGATGCAGAAGATTTTCTACATCCGACCTTCCGCGATGGAGCGAAGAAGACTCTTAATCCGATGGTGGTGCAAAGAAAATGTGAGTATGCGTGCACGTGCGTGTTTTTGCGTGCGGATCGTGTGTGCGGATCGTGCGTGCGGATTGTGCGCGCGAACTTGAGTGCACGCGCGATCTTTGCGGTGCAGAAGAAAACGAATGTTTTGACCCGGTTGTATGGACAACATTTTCGTGCAAATTGACGCACAGCAAGGGAAACGAAAAGCGTTATGGGGCGCAAGGCCAGCCGTATTGCAAAGTGCGGCAACATGTTGTGCGGATAGGAACTACAGTAGGTCAGATTTTTTGCCGCAAATTGCAACGTGGGTGGAGATACGCTCGATAAAGTTTTTTCTCAAGTAATATATCTAACACGAAAGACCGTGTTTGACTACATTTCTAAACCCCAAGAATCCCAACTGGGGGAGGCAGACCCATTGGCAATATTACTAACATGACCGAGGAATTGAACTAGCGAGAAACAATTCCAGCTAAGTCGTCAGAGCGAGACTTGAACCCCGTAACCTCCGGATTTCAAGTCTGGCGCCCTATCGGCTCTGCCACGCTACCTCAGGAGAGTGTACTGTATGCAAATGCCATGAAATGAAAAGCATATTTTGTTGTTATTTTTTGATAACCAAGTGAGCGGCGTTGGAGCAAGAGAACTGTGGGGTACGCTGAGGAGAAATTCACAGGTTAAACTAGAAAAACAAGATGACGTAATACCTCTTGATGTTAAGGTAAGAACAGTAATGTGGAGGAGTGGAGAATGGGGTGTAGTATGTTTATTATGGTAAACAAACAAAAAAATATCGCGGTATTCTGAAACGATACGCAGGCTCCTATCCTTTTGGAATAATTAGTCTAAGAGACAAAGAGCTCTGGTCTTATAAACCTCCTTCTTTCGAGAATATAATCCAGTGGTTATGGACTTTCTGCAGGGCCTTCATGTAAATCAAAACTAGCATCTTGGCATTGTGGACCTTGTTCTGTATATTACTGTATATCGCTAAGTATGCTCGGTGATCTGAGATTTTGATTTAACGAATCTATAGCTTGCTTTGTGTTTCACATGGTTTTCTTTTTGTAAAAACGAAAAGAGTTTTGCCTTGCAGTGTTCTTATCTGTACTTCAAAACAGATGTATTCTCAATCTTTGAAACGCAAAATTTCTTATGATTTAAAGGTTTACGCACACAAAAAAGTTAACCTTCCAAATTTAATCCGACCAAAAATGTTCTTTGAAGGAAAAATACGCTCTGGGCTTATTACGGAAAGTTTACTCTCTCCACTCCGAGACCTCTCTCGTGCTACCTTGACCTTGTAGACTGGCAGGTCGGAGGCTGGGGAGAGGAAACAAAGAAAGCGCGCGGAGAACGCTTTTCCAGTCGTTTCCCGCACCCCCTCTTCACCTCCCCCTCTCCTACCCTACCCTAGGGATACCCTGTGGAGGAGATTTTTTTATAGTTACGATTCTCGCGTGCAACTGATTGCTGCGTTTGATTTAGACGATTGTATCACCAATTCTGTTGCTGCTTTTTTCACTTGTCTTCAAATAGCAAATTCATGAAGTGGTGACCCATGTTACTTCGTAATTGCACTTTTTATTTTTTATTTATTAGTTTTTTTTTTTGTGGTCCTCCAGAATGCGTATAAAGCTTTTCTTCGAGAATGCCTCCATAACAACATCCCTACAGTCCGAAGGAGCTTCTGTAAAGATGAGGAAGATGTGAGTAAATATAAACAACAGCTTCTATTTGGCGCGAAAATATGCTGGGATATTTGTCCGCGGACATTATCTGTTCCGAGAAGCGTACATAGCTCGAGGAAAACTGTAAGCTTTACGGAATTTACATTTGATGCATTTTGAGATTGAAGACGCCTTTTTAATTTCTCCTGTGTTATGTTGACGGGGCCTTAAAACGGACGATTTAGGTTATCATTGCTATTTACTAATGATACTTTATCTTCTTTTCCTGAAGGTCTTCGAAGAAGATCGTGTAAGCGAGAGTCAGTTAATACAAGACATTAGGTTCACCCGGCATCGTCTCGAGCTCATGTTTAGAGTGGCTCACATGAACCGCGATAAAACAAAGCTACTGGTGAAAACCATGGACCCAGGGGACCCCTCTGAGGGGACAGTGAGTCGACCTCCGAGGTACAATCCTCAGCAGATACTGGAAATACCGATGGTAAGTGAATCGAATTCAAACGTGCATTTTGAGCGAACTGCTACTGTGCCTTGCATACGTTGACTGCGCCCGCAGTACGAGAGGCAGTCAAAACTGAGCTGTTCTTCCGAAACAACACGACAGTAGTCTTTTTCTTCGCAGCTAACAAAAATATACATAATGGCGAATGCTAAACTCGAGAATCCTGGGCTTAAATGAACGAAAAACAATATATTTTGTATAACATAACACAACTATTATCCTACCTGGCGACATTGGACGAGCGACGAGCGACACAGAACGATTCACATTTTTTACCCTTACCCCTACAAACTGATAGCAATGGTTTTTTTAGTCTCCTTCGCAGCCGTTATTAGGGTCGTCACGCAACGCTTCTCTCCGTTGCGTGACGACCCTAATAACGGCTGCGAAGGAGACTATGGTTTTTGGAATTATAAATCCCTTTTCGTGAGTATTCAATGCCGTGTCCCGAGAGAAATATTGCCCAACTTCAATGCGTTTCCTGTAAACTTACATTGACATCAAGACAGTACAGTTTTTCCCGCGAACTGAATCCTGATTGGTCAATTCCAATTTCAGGCGTACCAGCCGTATGCAAGGGATCTTAGATGTTTATTAGTTGTGGTTAAATTCCATTTACGAAGTTTCGTGAAAACTTTTTTCCGTTTGCTTGTAGGAACCAAGCTGCATGTATTTTCCGCTTTTGATATTGATTTTTTCGCATTGATTTTCATTTCTAGGCGAACCGTCTTGCACCATTGCCAGCGCTGGCTTTAACAGACTCGGAGGGGGAACGCCATTCCTTACACGTCCCCGCCTCCCCCCGGGAGACCACCCAGGAACCGGAGAAAGAACAAGACGTTGTTGTCGGGGGAGAAAAAATCAGATTCCTCACTGAAGAAATGGCAACCTGTAAAGGAGAATTTAGCAAACGGCATAAAGCTCCAGGATGCTCCACAGAAATGGCCCCTATTAGTACAGGGCTGCCTAAAAAGGTCAATTTTAGAGGAACTGTCTCGGCCCCTCCAAGTAGCATGGGTGCAAGAGAGGTTAAGAAGAGCAGAGGTAGACCGTGGGAACCGCTCAGTTTAAGTGCTCTGCTGGAGTATAATGCTCCAGTAGGTGCCCCCGGTTGTGGAGACTTTCTTTTAGGTCAAACTAAAACTTGGAAAATACAGTGATAAGATTGTCCTAAAGTGAAGCGACGAGGTGAAAGTCTGCGCTTGCGCTTCGTTCTGCTGACCAAGTAACACTGAAGGCGAAGAGCGGTTCGTGTAAACCATAATAGAATGTCGCCTATCAAATGAACTTGGTGAGCAACGACAGCCGAAAGAGAAGCCATTCCTGAAAGTGTGTCCTCGAACGGAGTCATCGTTTTGTTGGAACTTTGAGTAGACTACGTGTACGCCGTCATGGATTGTCCAGCGGTCAGCGTCTTTCCTCGCGTTTTTCGAATCTCGCTCGACTATCTATGTTGGCCAAGTGGAACTGTAGGCCAATGTTCAAGAGATACGATTGATGGGTCGATATGCATGTGTGCAACTTCAAAAGAGTGAAAAAGTTTAAAGTTATAGAAATCCTTGATTTCATGTTGTAAATAGCGAGAAGCCAACAAATCACATGAAGTTGCTGTCTTCATGTGAATTGTCACGTGCCAGGGTGACGTGCTAGAGTAACGTGTTAGAGCAAGACGGATATATTTGTGTGCCCAAAAAGAGCTTTGAAAGATATAGTATTTCTATTTTTAATATAAAATCACTTTGTAAATAAAAGGGAAAACGCTGATCCTACCTTAGTATTGACTTTTGCACTCGTGCTTGGGGGGAATTACAATTTAATCGAATTTTCGATCCACGGTTCCTTGACGCCTGGTTATAATTATTTTGCCTTTGTGCTGCTTATTACTCGCACCTTTTTCAGTAAGCGTCCAAACTTGATCTGGTTCTCATATTTCACGATATTCTGAAGGACGCACCAGTATCAGAGTCAGATACAAGCAGTTGTGGATTTCCAGCGGGACAACGTATAGGACAGCACTCGGGTAATGATATGGGAAAATATTGCGAAAGCGTAATGACTGCCGTGTCAATAACGGTCTTAATAATTCTCTGTCATCTCCCAAATTATGCGTTTAAATCGGCGTGTCTTCCAAAGGATACCAAGACATTCATAAAAACCTACAAATAACACCCGTTACAATTTGCATAGCGGAAAGCGTAGGAAATCCTTTGCTTTACATCTCCAGGATGTAAAGGGATTGGCAGAAATTTCGATGATCGATAGGTTGGATGGCTGGAACGTTCCTTAGATTTGAGCTGGCGAACTGAGGTAAATAACGTTCACATACGAAAATGTAGAGCGTTAATTATTTGACCATCTGGCCACCTAACTCTGATTGAATTACGCAACAGACGCAGTAGTTAAATGTCACATTCCCACGAATGCACAAGTGGAGCAGGGAGGGAACCTTTTGTTGGACTTTCGCCGGGGATTTTCGATGTTTAAAACGCCATCACGGGAAACCTTAATTCCAGCTTAGAGCTCGCTCTACAAGATAAGGTATGCATCTCAATGATGATTATAACGTCATAAGAGGCCCTTTAGTTTCACTATTATCTTGAATGGCGTCGTTGAATTTCATAACTCCAGAGATATAGTACTGGGGTAAAATTTCAACATAGGGAAATGAAAAGTTGATATCGCCTTGAAAAGCAAAAGCAACTAGTCGTGCGTTTTTTGTCATGAGCCCACCAGTTTACGACTTAAAATAAAGTTACCTCACCTCACCTCACCTCACCTCACCTCACCTCATCTCACCTCACCTCACCTCACCTCACCTCACCTCCTCGGACAAATATCCGAGCATATTTCGGCGCCAAATGGAGGCTATTGTTTTTTTTTTTTTTCAATCGTTGCTTGATAAATTTACACTGGTTACCAGTAAGATATAGAATTAATTTTAAAATTTTATTACTTACTTTCAAAGCCCTCTATGGCATGGCACCTAGTTACATCATTGATTTAATTCATATTAAGACTATTACACGCTGTTCGCTGCGCTCTGCTGAAGGTGTTTTATTAAAGCATCCTTCGGGGAAAATGAAAAAGTCATTTGGTGACAGATCCTTCAGTGTGGCTGCGCCCACTCTGTGGAACGCCCTTCCTGTTAGCCTCCGCATGATCAAATGTATTTCCACTTTTAAGTCTAATCTTAAAACTTATCTTTTTAAATTAGCTTTTAATATTTCTTAAATATGTATATATAAATAAATGATGTAGTGTTTTTTTTATTATTATTTTTAAATTTTATTGTAGATTTTTGATACTTGTATAGTTTTAGGTTATTTATTGTTGTAATGCGCTTTTAATCACCTGGTATGTTAAAAAGCGCACTATAAATCAATAAATTATTATTATAATTATGCATGCGGTTTTGAAAATTGGGGAATATCCCTCGGATATTCCCCAGTTTTAGTTGGGGAAAACGTGACGCATTTAGACCAATCGCTTCAGGTTGTTAACATTTACTCGGCACTGGCGCACCTACTGGAACAAGGCTTGACTTAACCAGGCGTTCCAACCGTAGTTCCAACCGCGCAAATGAGCGGGAGACTAAGTTTTAAAGATGGCCGCCAAATAAGTGTCCGAAAGAAAGTGCAGCTAAATTTTTTTCGCGTCTGATTTTCACACGTGCTGTGTAAAAGCTTATTTTAAAACATGGGAGTTACTTGGTGAGTAACATGATAAGTAGAAACTAGCTATACAATGTTTCGTTCACCTCTTTGGGTTCGTAAACTTCTTAAATACTCGTGTGTTTATTGACCATCCATACATGATCCAGGCGTCCTTGCTAAAGTAGTGATCAATGTTAGATATTTCCAGACTTTTCATTTTTCTACTATACCTTCTCATCTACTCTCATGGCAAAGTTAATGCGAAGGTGGACTCTTGGAAAACCCTCTTGCGTACAGATCAAACATTATTGAAAAACGTTTCTAGGACTCTAGCTAATGTAAGCTTAAGTCTACGTCTACTTTCGGCTGTAAACTTAATACCACATTCTTGTGGCATTTGAATGTGATTATTTAAATGGTTCACCTGCTTTTATCTCAATGAATTTCAAGTGTAATCCCTGTGGAGTTACCTGAGGGTAAAAGTGGGCAGCAAGCTCATTTAGTGGAAAAACTACAAAAACGTGCAGAATTAATGGGTGCCCAGAAGACTGGTAACTGGTTCGTCAACTGTGAGACTTACCAAGCGGTAGCAACCTTTAGTAAGTGTTCTATATTTACTTGCCTCATGTTGTGATTGTTCTAAAAATAGTGACTCAGTCAAACTTCTCCACAACGACCACCTTGGGATGGAGGAAAGTGGCCTGTGTGGAGAGGTGGCTGTTATGGAGAGATGGGGGTTTAATATGGCAGTTCTTTGTTTTCGGGGGTGCAACATTGGTGTATTTAAAAAAAATTGTGACATATTGGTAAAATCCAGGGTGTCTGCCCCACCATTAAAGCAGTGTTCTACGTGTGCCCTGCACTTGTCAGTGGTATATGTACATATAATCATGTTTGTTGAGGTCAGTCATTCTACAAGCACCACGAGGAGTTGAGAACAATCTGTGTGACAACTCAAGAATTCTGGCGTACCAATGACCACTGAGTACCAAATTGTCCGTGACTTGTTTTTAATATTTATTTAGTAAATAGATATTTACTTGGTGAATTGGGCCCGGGTGTACTGGACATTCAATTCATGAGTGTGGTAGTTGCAGAAGATAGCTTAGTCTGCCCAATCAAAGCACGTGTTATACTATACTTATGTTCAAAAAGTGCTTTTTGGTCCTGTTTTGTTAGACACGGCAAGCAAGCTGATCCATCTGATACATAGCACAGAGTTTCCTTACACATCATTTGCCGTTCTGGAAACTGGAACATGTCTTGTAGCAGATTCCGGTTTTGATTCATTGATGACTAAACTGAAGACATTCTACACTCCGAGAAAAACATCTAAAATAGAGGTATTTAGTTCCTGCTCCCTCACATACTAACTAATGCTATCAGACGCTTGACTTGTATTTTGCTTGTGATGTATGAACTGTAGTATCAGTGTTTATTTTGTATCCCTCCTAACTTAAACCCTGCATTTTAGTTTCCGGTCCTCAGGTTAATTACAGGTTAACACACTCAGCGAGTGAATTATCGGGATTTACTTGCACAAGTTCACTAACAATGAACAAGAAATTTCAATACCACATGAGGCTTTGCTGAGTGCGGTATTGAAAATTTCAAGTTCATTGTTAGTGAACGAGTACAGGTAAATCCCAATAATTCACAAGCAGTGAGTGCATTAACATTTTTATTATTCAAATTGAATACACTGCACAAAGAAACACTGCATTGAAACCACTATATTTGAGTCAACCGAAGCCATGGTGTAATGACAGTGGTGTGTTGAATTTACACCATGGCTATTACACCATGATAATGATGTGAAGGTGGTTGTTTCATCACAACCCAGTATCACATGTTACAAGTCAGCCAATCAGAAGATCAAAATTCGTACAGTGTATGAAAGTTGAATAATAATAGTTAAACACTATTTGAATCAGTATAGAGTGGTTTTCACTTGAGTGTCAAAAAGTAACAAATTTTGCATGACTTTGCTCAGTACACGATTGTCTCAAAAAACTTGTGCCACTTTTTCATTCAATCTGAAAGGAAACCAAAACCAATTGTGACTCACTCACACTTGTTTTCCCGCACTTCACATCAGCTTCATGTATTTACTTCAAGTTAAGATTGGTTCATATTGTCTGAGTGTGTCCTTTGTGATTGGTCAAAGTGATTACACTGGTTTTGGTTTTATGACACTCAATTGAAAACTGCTCTAGTTGACAGAATATCACCTAGTCTTTTCCAGGCTCTTGGTAGTTGGGGATGAGTGAAAAAAAGAGGGTGAGCAGGAAAAAAAACAAGGGAGGACTAAGTCCGCTCGCTCATCCCCAACTGCCAAGAGCCTGGAACAGGCTAAGTGTCACAAGGTTGGGTTGCCCTAGCCATTTTTTGAACTCATATACCACTCCTAAGTGAGGAGACCAAGAGGCACTGCAAGAACACAGACTAGAAGACATTCAGGCATCTTGTCACCCACATTCCGCATATAAATATAGCATCATATAAATAGAGCGAAGTCCTCGCTACACACAGTTTGTTGTAGTGCATCAACTGGGTGTGCTCAACTATAGTTTACATTGCATAGGGAGACTAAAATTTTTCCTCTTGGGTGGCTAGGATGGTAGCCATCACATGTCATCCAGCTCCTTGTATGTGCAGTTAATTTTGTAAAAACGTTCTTGCAAAAGGTAGTTCACACTTTCACTTTAGTTATATCAACAGTGACCATATAAAATGCTTTGACTTTGTCTTTCCATCTTTTAGGCAAAAGGGCAACGATACGAGTATGGAGACTTTGTTCTGAAGTTTGGTCAAGTTTCTGCTGGCCCAAGCTTCAAAGGTCTGGTTGTGGAGGTAAAACAGACAATTCGTTTATTTCTTTTTCTAGTAGCCTGTGAATAGGCTCTCTATTCGAGAATGGGGCGAAGAGAAAGCGGGAAGAAAGAGGATAGAAGAGAGAGGAGGGGGAAGAGGCCCGGCTACTCAACCCCCTCCCCATTCTCCCCCTCGGCCACTTCACTCTCAGCCTGTACCGTCTTTGCTCTTCCTGTCGGAGCCTGCTCACCAGGCCCCAGTTGTTCGAAGGCTGAATAACGCTATATCCACCCGATAAATCGCTATCCGGTAGATAAGTGTTAACAAAACAAACCACGTTATCCGCTGGATAGTGCCATGAGCGCGCAACATTGCAAAAACTATGACGTCAAACGGAAAACAGTTCACTGTTACCCGCGAAATGTTGACCGCTGTTGCACGTGATCAGAGCGTGCAGTTCAAGGTGGCCTGATGTTGTCGCTGGAATCTCAGCGCGTTTTTCAAAATTTGCCATTGTTTTGTTTTGCTATATAACAAATCACTTAATGACTGGTCGTCTCGGAAAACATTGAGATTCTCGGGAACAAAATTCACTGTTCCCCTCGGGACCAGTTATTAAGTGGTAAATGTTAACATTGAACAAACAGTATTTGCGTCCGAATTGTCAAACGGAATGATACCGGTTTCGCCCCATGGCGAGTTCGCCCCCACCGAGTTCTCACCCCTGAACTTATTCTAAACTTACTATTTCGAGTTTGCCTTCACCTTCAATGGATTAAAGAACGAGAAATAAACATGTTTTGTGTGATTTTGTTTCATCGTGCGTTCAATGTTGTCTTTTTTTCTCGGTAAGAGAAAGATAAATTTTAAGCACTTGATCGCTAGTTAAGTCCATGTGTGGGCGAACGCACGCGTGCACCTGATTTGAAGCACGTTAATTGCCGGCCTTGGTTGGCCTCCTTCGGTCCATATTGGGAAAAACTATGCCCTCCGTCTTAGTTTTTCTCAGTACGGACCTCCCGGCCAACAGATAACATATAAGTATTTTACGTGATTTTCAGTTGGAATATCAGCCGTGCATGGACGTTCAGCAGTGTTGGGGTTTGATGGCTGAGTTCCTGTCAAGCTTCATGGATCCATCATTCACTGTTCCTCTCCCTCCCAAGTGCAGCAACAAAAGCACCGATCTGTTTTGCCCTTCAGACACTATACTTCAATACATCGAAGTGTTCAACACCTACAGAAAATCAGCCGGAACACCTTTATCTCAATGATCGTGAATTCAGTTTTAGTATTTAATACTTTTGTAAACAACATGGCTAACATAATGTGATCAGCCTACCTGGCAGTGCTGTCGTAATTTAAGCGAGTAAGCGAGCGAGCTGCCTCTCTGCCAACTTTGATGCGGAAACAAAAGGGGGTCTGGCGAGGCTGAAGATAGACTGTTCTCAAACCTCTATTTTCTCGTATTTTTATTCGATCGTTGAACGCGCGGGTAGAATTGCGACGCCAGCGGGAACTGGACGCGAGAACTGGACGCCAGCGCAAAACGGAAGCATTGACGGGGTAGGGGGTAGGGACCAAGATAAATAGAGGGAATGTGCCTATATTCTTCGTTTAGCTCGCTTCGCTCCCGCCCCCACCCCTTCGTGCTTCGCGCTTGCGCGTGCGCTCCCTTCGCTCGCTTTTTCCGTCGCGTGCGTTGAAAAATAGAGAGTCTGTGAACAGTCTAGGCTGAAGAATGAACTTGTAGTTCTCTGACCAAGTACGAGAACAAAATTATTCAGCGCTCGCCCACAAAAACGCCCGTACTGTTTGTTCAAAGAGTGATTAAGGTTATTCGTGATCAGCGCAAATTTTGATTTCAGTACATATCGTAACTTTTGAGTAGGAGTTTCTGTTTATATTTTTCCCTTCAACTTTGACTAATTTATTTCCAACTCTTTAAACAGCAATCAAAAACGTCATCATAGATGATAAATTTAAATCTTTTTATTTAAGGTTTAGAGAAAAGAACATAAAATCAGAGGTAATTTTTGCCGTTCGCCTTTTGCCGTAAATGCCATGTTAAACCTCTGAAATCTTTGAGCATGCTTGGACGATCTGTATTGAAGAAAAACTTGCGAAAAACTAGATAAACTTGCGCACAAGGGACTCGACTCATCACCGGACATATGTAGGTTTATGTTTTCAAGGTTTTGAGTAGTTTACATGACGTATTTACAGAGCACACACAATGTGTAAACAACGTGTCAACAATGTATGCTCAATGTGGGCCTGTCAGATTCGTTATCAGGCGTCCTCGTCTTTTGAGTGTTGTTTCTGTTATCGATCTCGTGTGGAGAGGCATAATCGAACCTAATATTCTATTTTTGAGTTGTCTTTTGCCTCTGTCAAAACGAGTCTTCGTGAGAAAACCATTCATATGAAAATGAGTTCCACCTACAGGTTCATTTTCATGCAAATCAAACTTATTTTCACAAGAAAGATTTTACACGGGGACTGTTTTTGAAACAGAGGCTCAAGGTAATTCGGAAATGACCTATTGTCAAGACGAAAAAATATATATATGCGCTAACAGACGGAAACGTATGCGTATGAGACTTATTTCAATTTTTATGATTGTTTGTTTTCAAAGACAGGTAATTTATAAGGGCGTAGATCCACGATAATCCTACTCAAGTTATTGTTAGACGTTGGTACCCAGTTCTTCCGCGGACGTTACCACGCGCGTTGCTCGCGCGTTGCGTGGATGTTTTCCTGTAGGATGGAAAATGCCTGGAAAAACGCTGAGTAAAGTTCGCGCCACAGGATCGGCTAATTTTCCATATGAAGACGAAAAGATGCTTAAAAGTTTGCTTTCCAGAGAACCTTTCAAAACATGGCGTTGCAAAATGGCTATGGTTGGAAAGTGTGTTTAATAACTTACAACTGTTTGGAAACAGTGGTAGATTTCGACATCTTTATTGGAAGCACTCAAGTACAATATTTTGAAACAAGGTCTCTCCAATTCTTGTAGCTGGCACTCGAATCCATCAATGCATAAACTCAGCTAAACCCTTGCACAACCAATTGTCGACGTTGGACAAACTTATATGGCCACTACTCTACATTTACGCATCAGCTGTTGGTTTGTGCCATCTGTTGGTAACAAAACACATTTACATAGGCTCAGAAAGGTTGTCCTGAAAAAGTGTAAAAGTGTAGGCGGCGATGCTGATAGGCGTTGTTACCCTTGCTGCCTCGAAGCTCACGGTCTTTTCTGCTCGATGGAAAGGAAATGCATGTATGCCCCAATTTGTGCTTTTACTTCTATCGCCCTGAAAACCATAACTTGTAATACCTTTTGGTATTTTAGTAAGTAAAGTAAAACGATTATTTTTTCAGAGTAACTCTGTGAACTCTATAAATAAAACTGCTATCAATAGAAGCCCTGCTAAAAAAGTAACACTTTATAAACCTTACAATATGCTAAAAAAAAATTAGATAAAAATTAGTTTAAAAGGTTAAAAATATAAAACTACTCGCGTTTCGCTTTTTTATACTTCTGTACGTCGGGCACGTGATAAGTTCTTACCCCCCCCCCCCCCCCCTTCCCCCACCTTCCTCCCAGGGGTGTAAATCGTTTGCTTTGGTCTCTCGCAGGCGAATGCCTTGTCGTTTTACGAACTTGTCTCTAACCACATTGAAAGCAAAAATTCCGAAATAAAGATGACAGCGTCTTAGAGTAAGAACTTCTCTTTTTTTGGAGTTGGTGGGTTGTAAATACTGAAGACATTCGCCATCCGCGACAGGCCTCTTAGGAAAACAGACTTTTGTCGAGTTCCGTCGAGTTTCAATGCATTCCTGAACGATCGAGATTTATATTCTTGCAGAAAAACTCACCGTTTCTGTGGAGAAGAGTCTCTCTTCGTACCTTTCAGTCGTCATTAATTTCGCGACAAGCAGTCATTTCACACGGGCAGCCATACTCATTCTCTTCGTTATAACTGTATAACTCTTCACCAACTTCACAGGGTGGTATCGGGAGGCGTTGACACATGGGAAAGCACGGGTTGGGACGCCCGTACCCATTACAAAAGCAAAGCATGCTACAGTTCTCTTGTGGAACAAGTTCACCGACAGAGTATGGCTTTCCTTCGTAGTAACAGCTCTAAAAAGAGAAAAAAAGCTTCTAACTGCGGCAAACAAAACTTTATCTTACATAACAATGTTGATTCCCGTTGTCCGTGACAGATAGGGTTGTTTCGAAGCCCCAGTTTATTTTTAATAAAATCGTAGGAACCGAGAATCGTAGGTCTTTAAAACTGTCTTTTGTCTGCGAATTTGACGGTCTGGTGGCGCCGGATAATAAATTGCCAAAAACGTCTCGCTTAATTTATCTAAATTATTTCCTAGAGTTTTGTTAGAAACGATAAGTTGGCAACAGAACTTGGTCTCGTGTAATCCCTTCTGTAATCATACCCGTGAATAAACTTGTTGATCGATCACTACAGTCTAATATCGTTACATCGCTTTTCGTTATATCTGATATGGCTAATATATCGTATAGTCATGTGTATTTACCTCAGTCATGGTCTCCATCATTGGATGGCTACGGACTTTAGTAATTCCAGTGAGTACCACGACACACATCAAAAGGTAAGAAACAGTTTTTGAAACCATTTTGAGCAGATGTTCTGATTTGTACGGCCAAAGTTTGAGATGAAGGCTCTGTGATTAGCGACTCGTTCGTCTAATTGGAAATGTAATGAGAAACTAGCGAGCAAGAGATTTATAACGAGAACCTAATGACTTCTTTTGAAGTGGCCACGTAAAGAGGCTCGGTGGACATGTCAGTCTAAGAGACAATGTCTCCGGGGAACTGTCCCCGGGGTATGGTTATGGGTACTCGAAACCCCACGCTTAAATTAATTTTAGAACAAAGCTTTGCTAAACAAATCAATTAGGGTCATTGGTCACTGAGGGGATTTGATAGATATGTTGGAATGTACGGCAAACGCCACGGATTGCTTGCAAATAAACACTATTTTATGCTGACGACCCATGTCTAAGGACTCTATTGTTTGATTACTATCTTTGATCCGTAGCATTTCATGACAGGAAAGGTTTATGAAAAACTCTTCAAACTCTTAGTTAAATTAGCGACTAAATTGGGCGGAATTCAGTGAGTAGTGTAATGTGTGTATTTCTAACAAAACTGATGTCAGTTTGTTTGTCTCTTTGCTTCCTGAAAGCGATCTAGGCCTAATTAAAAACATTTAAGACCAGGCGGAAATTACGCTCCACTCTTAGCTTTATTCTCTCGACATAATTATAATTATGATTATAATTATAATTGTAATAGAATTATAGTTATAATTTATAACGCGCAAACTTCTCTTCTCCCCCTAATGCTCAGTCGCACATAAAAGTAACGCAAAAATTATCATACATTACAGAATGTAAACGTGGAGGCTAAAATGACATTACTTTAAAGTAAGTCGTTTGATAAAAACACAAAACGATCGAAGACATAAGTAAAAAAAAGTATCACTTATATAATGTGTGTTGTGCCTGACTCACAAAATCTGCTCTCAAATGTGCGTGCGCTTGCACCGCTCGATTTCGGCGTCCGTCATTGGAAAGATTTCCAGCCCAACTTGAAGTATTCCTTGGAGGCGCTGTGAGATTTTGGTTGTTTTCAATTGAAAAGAAGTCCCAAAATTCCAGTTGGAATGTAAAAGGAACCACGCGCGAGAAATGGGACTTCTGAAGAAGAGTCCCACTTTCCCGCTGGGCCGTTGAGAGTGGAAGTTTGTGTTCCATTTAGCGCTTCGCATCGTTTTCACAAATTCCAAGCTTTTCGGCGTTTATTACCTTGCGCCGAAATAGATTCATTGGTTCCTTTGTTGCACCATGATCTGAGTGATCTTGGATCACTGATCTTGATCCAGATCACCCCAAAGAAACGCATCTATAAATAAATGGTGAACGATACCTATTTATTATAAAGATTTTTGCATGCATATTCTAATACATCACGTTTATTTTTTTATCTGTCACCTTTTAGATGGTTTATGATAACCGAAACTCGTTAGACTCCTTGTGGACGACCGTGTGCTCTGTATGATTAATTTCTCTCTACTTTGGTCTCGTTTTTGTCTTAATATTGAGATAAGGTTTCATTATTTTTTATTGATGGAAACTATTAGGACAAGCCTCCCACATGGAACCAGCCGATCTATTTGTAGCTCTTTCCCAATATTTAAACAGCAAAGGTATCCAGTGTTATCAAATGAAATACCCTTAAAACGTCTCATAATACGGGAAAATTACTTTATTGAAATCACTGGAAGCCTTCACTAAACGGTTCCCGAAAAAAAACAAAAAAAAACACTGAATACAATTTGCAAATTGTAATTAAACACAGTTCTAAGAAGCCCTGGTTCGTCATACTGAAGAAGTGTAAATAGTTCACAAGAGTTAGAATTTCAATGCCATCAATATTTTACAATTATCAAAGAAGTCTTTATCATACAGTCCACACTATTAACGAAGTCGTGTTAAAACAATCCCGCAAGCATTTGCTTTGCGACACTCAGTTTTCTGACGCGCTGAATGTTATCTGTACCACGCTTACACAAATTGCCTGTCTGACCAAATTCACTTTCGTTAAATACATCTGTAGTCCTCCGAAGTTGACAGATGAGCTGCAAAATGAAAATACATCACATGAGCGACGGTGTAGTAAGGAAAATTATATTTTTGTTAAAACCTGTTAAAACATGTATGTCTACAGACTCTGCACAAGTGAATATATGAAATATTGTACATTTTGTCCGCGGAGAACGCCTGAAAAAAATTCAAGCCTGAACGAAATTCGAACCCATCACCTCTGCGATAAGCCAACTGGGAGCTGGTCACATTGTGACTTCGTAATATACCCGCAGATGGTGAAGAATACAAGTGTATATATAAAATACTCATAAGAATACAAGTGAATATATGAAATATCATATCTCTGGACCTGAATTTTTTTCAGGCTTTAATTTTACAGCTGCTAAAGTTGTGCCACGGTGTATAACTGCGATGGTCAATCATGTCTTCATATCTTTCTCCGCAGTCCAAATATATGATATTTCATATTTCACTTGTATTCTTCACCATCTATGGGTATATTACGAACTCACAATGTGACCAGTTCTCAGTTGGTAGAGCACTGCACCGGTATCGCAGAGGTCATGGGTTCGAATCCAGTTCAGGCCTAAATTTTTTCAGGCTTTAATTTCACAACTGCTTAAGTTGTGTGTATAGCTGCGATGATCAATCCGGCATGTCTTCATGTATGTCTACAGTCGAACCTCCTGGCTCCACTAACGACCACCTCTTTACAACGGCCACTGCCAGGTTCCTTCTGTCCTCAGGATGGCCGTTATGGAGAGATTCCATTGTAGTTCCGAAGTAGTGTACAATTTCCGATTAGTTAAAGCACTAAGCTATCAGTGAACAAGGCAGAACATTTTAAGATTTTAATTCAGGCACGTTTAGTTAAGCCATTTTGGAGGGGAGGGTATATTTAAGGAGTTTCATATAGAGAGTGATGGGGTTAGTATACTGAAGTGGGGTTGTTTTGGATCATAAATCACCTATAGGGTATATATAAAATAAGATGGTGGACTTGGGTAAGCTTGCAGCCACAGAATACGCCGGCATTGCCTTCTTTGTGTTTTTTTTGTTGCTATATATTTTAGAACTCCAAGAGAGGATTAATTAACAATTAGATTATGAGCTCGAGATTTCTATGAGGTGACAGTTGATGAGGCCGAAGGCCGAATCAAATATCACCTCATAGAAATCGAGAGCGAATAATCTAACTGTTTTAGTAGAATTCTTACTAAAATTTACTTCAAATAACGGTTTCCAATTACTTGACGTATAATTAAACTTTGCACCTGAAAAAGATCGCTTGGATTGAATTGTCATTTAAAATTGAAGTTGTGTGCGCGCGTGCATCAGTTTTTTTCAATAATTTCTACTTTTTTACAAGTCAAGAAACCGTAAATGTCCTTCGTTTACACTTCTCAGGAATTTACCTATCCATTTGCATCAAAATTTTCCTCCAAAACTTTGGAAAAACAAAAAAAAAACCGTCGCTATTTCCTAGACGACCTCCAGCCACTCTCACTAATGGCTGATAATGTTCAATGGCCCAGCCAATCATATTACAGCACTCGCATTAGTGTACTAGTAGAATGCTATTAATTACGGATAGCATTGCTATTCTCCCACGTTCCCTTTCATATCCTTGATTCTTTACTGGTTACACTTGGCACAGAGATAGAAAAAGTTCTCTTTTCATAACACACACAAAGGGTGAAGAGAGATCTCAGTGCAGTGTTTTTGTGTTGATAAATTACCAGGACTTGTCATCTAGGGAAAGCGAGAAAAGAGCAGCTGGAAGGAGTTCTTAAAGTTAGGGGGGGAAGCTCAGTTTAGCGTATAGATCTTTTACAGAAGTTGGTAAGAAAGTTTTGTGAACTTCTTTGCTATTATTTTTTGATGTGTTTTTATTATGCTATAGTCCGAGTCTTACCACTAAGGACTCTTCAGAATCGATAGTGTCAGATCCATCCTTGTCAATTTCATTGAAGTATTGTTCCCGTACCGCGCGCTCAGATCAGTCGCCAAGGTCATCGAGTACTTGCATTCTTATGAAAGAAATATCAATACGGAACGGCGTTATGAACCGTGACTTGAGTCAAATGACAGGACCTACTCATAGGTTACTCAAATACCATGTGCTGCCATGTTTGGAACAGCTTTCCCACGAAACTGAAATCTGGAGAGACCATCTCAGGTGTTGTGTAGTAAGAACATTTATGCAAGATGAACCAAATCCTGCGCTGTGATTGGCTACCTGGCTCGAGACTACCCGTTGTGTCCCGCAAGAAAAAAATGCCCGTAAGCCATATGATAAATCCTTTATTGACCACAGTTGTTCGGTCAAGATGGCTGAACTGATATTGGCCTCGTTCTTTCTTCACGAGTTTATGGACCTCAATGCCGTCTCGGTCCATAAACATGCAAAACAAGCATCATTGGCTTGTGTGGAGCGCTGCTTTCATCAAACGCTTCAAGTCTACCTCAAGCTCGCTCATAATTTTCATTTTACTTTGCTTGCACCAGGAATATATATTTTCGTGCCAAAGAGGCGTATATCACTTTTGGGGCCGATTTTCATTTTTTGAAGGATTGAGCTGATTTTTTTGCATACATTATTTCTCCAAAACGAAGCCCAAATCACCAAAAACAATTACAGAACGATGCTTTTCATGTCAAAACAAGTCAGTCTGCCAAAAATTAGCTTGATCCTGAAAAAATGAAAATCGGCCCAAAAAGCAATATTCCCCTTTTTGCATGAAACCCTTCAATTATTACATATCTCTACATGTATATGCCCGGAAATTAATGAATATTAAATAATAATAATATACATTAACAAAACAGGGATGAGTTTTAGGAGGTAAACGTGTCACAGCAGTTACATACCTCTAGAACTGCAGATACCATTCCTTCACTGGTTGAACTGTTGACAACAGCAACACAAGTTTGCATTGCTGCATGAAGGTCACAAGCTTGTAATGATGGCAATACAATGACTCTAAGAAATCTGGAAGATATTCAAACACACCAAATACATTTTAGTTTCCCCATTTTCACATTTCTTTCATAATACAGCATACATTAACAGTTGTTTCTCATACCACCAAATTGTGTCATTTCTAAAAATTTTCTCAAGGAACCCTTTAACTAAAGTTAAAAAAATACCCATGTACATGTAGCTGGTATTACAGTTACTATTAAAAATTGTATCTTTGGACTTTGCATTTGACCTCTCTCGCAAATTCAGTGTCAAGCTAAAAACTGAAAAGTTATCAAAACAGTCAAACAATTCAAACTGTTTTGTCAGGTTGCCTCAACAGGTCACTCGTACCCATGACCACTCCTGGGTGAGGAAAAGCACTGTGAAAAACTGTGTCTTGTCCAAAAACAAAACACAATGAGCAAGGCTGTCAGTTGATCCCAGGCCGCTTGATTTGGAGATTCTTAGGCCACCTCATTTCTCATGTGGTACACTGTACAACAAGGAAATATTTCTAGCCTAGTTGATGATTTTATTTTGAAATTATTCTCATCACCTCTTGAACAGCTTGGCTAAATTGTGTCGATATTTTCTTCTTGCAACATCAACATATAATCATGTGCATCACTTTTGAATGGATCACAGAGTTAATGAGAACTGACTAACCTCTGGTCCAACTACAACCACGTTGACGTGATGGTCCTCTTTATGCCACTCTAAACAATAGTAAGTAAAATTGACAAAAATTAGCCATTGTAATAATAATAATAATAATAATAATAATGATAATAATAATAATAATAAAACCGAAGAAACAATAATGAAACTAAAAATCTTCTACTGCCTTGAGGTTAAAAGAAAACAGATTGAACAGCCTTGTCTAAGGGGAGTGCGGATGCAAGAACTGGCTAAATAAAATGTAGTGTCTTAATGGACATGTTGCCCAATGCCAGACCACTGGCAATGAGGACAGCTTCAGTCAATTCTCTGGATACTTGTTCTGGCCTCAGTTCTTTTACAACACTACAGTGTCCACAAATATGTTTAATCAATCAACTGATAATGTTCCCTTAATCTTAACTTTTTGTTCAAAAACACCCTTTAGAGCAGTAGATATATCTAGAAACCTTTGTGGCATTTCAGGTGTAAAGGCATGGGATCGCCTAATAAAAGGGTTCCCAAATCTCCACTGAAACAGTGGGTATTATATCTGGGGGTGGGTGTATGGAAATGTAAGCAAAAAATTGAAAATAATAAGAATTCAAAATAATATTAGGTCAAATTGTTAGATTTTAAAGTGTACACTAACATTGAGGGACCAACAAACTGCAATGCGGCCACATCTACCACAAGGTAGTGTAAAAATAATGATAATAATAATAATAATAATAATAATAATAATAATAATGATGATGATGATGATGATGATGATGATAATAATAATAATAATATAGAGGAGAGATTAGCATGGAGTGGTTAGTAGAGAAAGGGGGAAGCTAGTTAAAATTGATAAAGTGTCCAAATTAATTTTACTTACTAAATGACAGGCTAAACCGATCAGCTAAAATTTATTGACTAACCTTCAAGACACGTTGGTTATATCAGCTTCTGTATTATGTAAGCAGGTGACTAGTAAAATCTGATTTCTCTTGTAAATCTTACCTTTTTTCCTGGTAAGATTCGATCAAGTCTTGCAACAAGTGAGAACAACATCAGCCGAAACGATGCGAACGCAGAAATTGTTTTCTTCGACAAGTTTGTTTTGCTTCTCGATTGCAAATAATCAATATTAATAACGTTATGTATAGTCAATGATCCTCACCAGATGCTTCGTTACCCCCTTTCGTGACTTCCGTGCGGCGATCAAAAAGATGACAAGCGCTAGGAAACGCCATCCTTTCCAAATGCAGCGTTTATAGCTGTTCAGCACGCTTTTCATTGTGTTCATTTGTGAAAAATATATTCCCTTGCGAACCTGTAGCAGAATAATTTGCTTTTTAACTCACGTGGTCCGCCTGCATGCAATTTTACTGAAACGTAGAAAAGTGGTTACGTGGGGAAGAGTTCAACTCCCACAGGACTGGTTTGGGACTGTTTGGGACGAAAGGTACCAACATGGCCGCCGTGACGTCATGTGAAAGCGTTGTGGCTAGATAACAACAGAGAGCCTGGGAACTAGAGGGAAAGTCACGTGAGAAGTCATATATAAGTTTTGGCGCCGCATTTGATTGTGTTTTCCTTCGAGAATCGTCGAGGATCGGTTCAAAATGGCCGAGTACAACGCTTTGTTAGACGGTACCAAAGAACTCTTGGAAGGTCTCACTATTGCTAAAGAGATAAGTCATCACTCAGGTCAGTCAGTCTACACAAACCAATTAACAGCTTTCTTGCACTGAAAGCGCCCATCCGACCCGTGTACCGAACCCAAAATTTAACCTTAAAGGAGCGCAGTCACGGTGTAATCATCCACTAACTATGGTTTAATTGCGCATATCGAAAAGTCTAGCCTCAATTTTTCAAATTCGTTGTTTGTGATCCGTGTTAATCTTCTCCATCCTTAGCCATCCTTTTTCCTTTACGGTTTATCGTTTTCTCTTTGGTGTTTTTCTATTAAACTATTAGTTTCAGGTTTCCTACCATTTAAAGGTGATTTTGTATGTGGCCAAAATAACTCAAAATAGCGTGACTGTGCTCCTTTAAGTGTCCGTTCGTTTCAATACAAATCGAAGTCGATTCCACACAAATCTAAAGTATTCGATACAAACTGAAGGCGAATCAACACAACCGCCTCTTACCTCGTTTGAACTAGAGGGAAGCAGTTTTGCTACACAATAAACTAGTGGTTCCAATAGTTGCTTTTCACTGTCACGCAACCAAAAAATAAATCGAAAACTATTCAGTGGATAAAGTCAAGAAATTTTAATATTATAGGAGACAGGTAAAGAAGACACTTCTCCCAGTTTTGGGTCTCTGTGTTTTTCCAAACTTCAGCTATTCGTCGAAACGTTTTGCGCAAATTTACAGAGCCCAGTTATGGAGCCGCCATGTTGGTGGAGCTCTGTGCTCCACCAACAATTTTCGTGGCTCTTTAGTTTTGGATTTTGGAATTTGATGACGTCACGTGAAAACGATCTATTAGTGGTTCCGTAAATGGCAACGTCGTACCCAGGGTCTCTTATGTCCCCTCCCTTCCGGAGTGAGAGAGGGTTGAAGATGAGAGACCCTGAAAATCAGAATCACTGAACATATTAACGAAGGTGAAAACACTTTAGTTGGAATATTTCCTCAAGTTTACTTTTGCAACGAAATGACTTCAGTTTGTAGCAAATCGACTTTAGGCGTAAACCTTTAAACAGTCCCTTCTGTGGGGGGAGTATGGATATTTTCTGGAACTGCACATTTTCAATGTTGGGAGAGAGATTCAAAAGCGAGAAAGATAATTGCAGTATAAAGAGGATCATGTAAAAAAAAACATGCCTGCTCACAGGTTGGTTTGTTCACTACTTACTGATTGAAGGAAAAATACCTGGGCCCGAGGGGGAGGGGGAGGTGGGTTGGGCACTGACTGCCACATGAAAAGATTGAGGATACTTGTCATCTCACTTAGGAGTGCAAATCATAGATTTTGGTCTCTGTCAGGTGCTCAGGGTGAAACACCACTATTTTTAGCTGTCCAGGTATTTTTTAGGGTAACATACTTGTAAAGTAACAACAGCAAAATGCCATCATGTCTGTTTTACAGTGACATCTTTAGCGAAGCCTGACAACCTTGAAGAGGAAAAGGTCAAGTACAACTGTTTGATTAAAGAAGGCAAAGAATTAGGAAGAAGAGGATGTCTTGAACAAGCCTTGGACTTATTTCAGAGAGCCTATGAGATATTTGAGTCTGAGAAGTTGCTGAGAAAAATTGAAAGAGTCAAGGTAAAGATAACATTTGCCATTCAGCTGTCTATGCTTTCTCATTGTGTGCACCTTGTATGTCCCATAAAAAGTTAAACTGTAGTTAACAGTCCTAATAAATAAAACATTGAGACGTCATGAGAAGGTACTACCCTCATTTGCTAATTTATAACCAGAAGTGCTAATTTATAACCAGAAGTCAAAACGTTAATTTTAACACTGTCAGGGAATTTCAAAAGCTAATCTTTGAAGCATTAAAAAGCTCTTTGTCCGCGCAAAGTGAGCCTTTGCAGGTTATTTTAAAATAAACTTTGTCCACAGTTCATACAGAGTTTAAAATATCTAGGTAGGTTTTGCACTGTACTTCCTTGAAGACACTGCAGAACAGGTTTTGTAAAAACTACCAGTGAATGGTAACATTGCTCAGCTTCTCGATTTGCTAGTCTCGTTGTTTTCTGTGGGTCATAAACATGTTGACTATATGTGGAGTGATAAATAAAAAGTTGCTTTGAAAGTAAAAAGTCTATACAAACAACTTCTCTCTGAAAGCACAAGTGAATGATGAAAAAACAAGACATGTGAAGATATGTCTCTGTCAATAACATGCTGTATAAGGGAGATATCATGCAGTAACTTCAATTCAATTGATGGACTTATCACAAAATTTTTCTTATGGTTAATTATGCTTAAGGTGGTAAATTTTCAAGTCCCTTCATAATTTTTGCCAGGAAGCTATAGAAATGTACCAGTCGGAAGAGGGACAGGCAGAAGAGGGAAATGGTGATGAAGAAGAAGATGGTGATGGTGATGATGACGGAATGTCTTACTGTGATGTTGGTGAAGGCTTTTCTCTGCCATCAGAGATTTACAAGTGCTTATATCAATACCAACTGGAGGGCATCCTTTGGTTTTGGAGTTTGTTTAATAAAGGAATGGGAGGCATCCTCGCTGATGACATGGGGTGAGAACAATACTATAGTGTGCACAGTGATGTGCTTATTAAACATTGTATAGGTGTACCAAATTAATGCTCTGCCATCAGTGATACCTGTCTGGTCACAGTGTCACAGGTGTCAAAGATTCAACTGAGAATTGAAAAATATTATGACTGGTTGGCTCAGGGTTAACAATAAGCTTCCAGGTCTGCTATTTTGGTTTCGTTACAAAAACATTGTAATCAAAAATCTTTTACTGACAGATCTTTTGGCTCCACAATCAACTTATGGTCACCTGACTGTTAAAGAGAGAAGGAAAAATTAACTGAAAATGAATAAAAGATATTAACGAAGTTTTGAAATGTTGTGTTTGTAGGCTAGGGAAGACTATTCAAGTCATATCATTCCTTGCCGGTATGTTTGATGCAAAGTTGATCAAGAGGGTCTTAATTATAATGCCAGTGTCAGTGATGCCAAACTGGGAACATGAATTCAACAAATGGTAGGAGTCAAGTTTCGATGATCATACTCAGTCCCATTGACCAGTACTCTAACTGACCCAGGGTGTAATAGACTCATCAATCAGTCTATAACTTATCATGCATTCAAAGGTGTATTAAAATGCACCGCAAGCTGTTCATGTTGCCCTCTTTCGGCGTGCAATGTCAGGCTCTGATAACTTCAGAAAGCTGTTCAAGATATTTTATCTTTTAATTATTTATTTATTTATTCTAAATATGTCAAAATAGAAGCATTATTGTTTCAATGTAAATAAACTCATCACCAAAATGGCTTATAGCAGTGGGTTAACAATGTGTAGAAACATTAGACTGTGTTGTGTTCATTGTCAAGCAAGATACTCTCCAAGCTAAATGAGTACCACAGCCAGGTGCTGGACTGCTATTATTTTTAGTCGCTTCAAACGATAGAAACCACTTTATAATGAAATAATGCGTAAGAATTGTCATTTTTAGGGCTCCCGGTATTCGTGTAAAATCTTTTCATGGAACGAACAAAAAGGAACGCTTCAGAAACCTAGAAAAAATTCAAAGACGATGGGGTGTTTGTTTGACGACCTATGGTAGGTTTATTGTCAGTCATGTTTTCTTTTTATAAATGAGGGGCTTAGCTAGTACTGGGGTGCCCATGACCCCCTCTTTTGTAAGCCTTTTTTAAGCAAACAACCAACAACAGGTGGCAAGAATGGCATGATAATCTGGTGAGTGCCCTCACTTTGACACAGTGTAACCCCCCCCCCCCCCCCCCCTTTGAAAAATCCTGGCTACACCCCTGTCTTGAATAGGTTTATGATGATCAGGTTAAAATAGGAACAACAAATATTGTCATGAATTCTGTCACATATCCAATGCAAGGGTTTCACCAGAGTTTGTCAATTGTATTGTTTCATTATCTTTTGACATGGCTATGAAAAGTTTAAGCATTTTGCATAGTTTCTTTGATTGTGAATGGCTACAGAACCCTATTTATACAATACCTGCAAGTTCTTGTACGTTGTCACCTATTTTGATAATGTTTGGTACTCAGTTATGTTAATATCAAGTTTAATTAGATTCCAGCAACCTCTACAGAGGTAAAATGTACAGCATGAGTCACTTCTGGAAATACTTGTTATTACAATTGAAGTTAGCTCAATTAGTTTTTGCCACAACTATGTCCACCAAAATCACCAAACTTATGAGCACTAAGCTGAAGCAAGCTGAAAATAAATCATTGTTGATATAGATACTCTTTCACAGCTCTTTATTGTGTTTACTTTAAAATTGTCGCAGAACACTTCTTCCAACTAGCAGTTCTCTTTGATGTTATATCTCATAGGTTTGATTTTAACAAGCCATGAAAAGTTGGCGGAAATAACATGGGTAAGTAACATATACAGTCATTCTAACATGGTTTATCTAAACTACATCAAAATAAAACAGATCTTATAAATTATTAATCTTTATTATTTTTGGCTTCTTGTGATGGAAAACTTTTGTTTGTAGCTCTATTGTCTGGATGTGTCAAACTCACTGGTTGTTTATAAAAAAGATCAGCATCAATGACATGTAGTAGAGTGGTTTTCAATTGAGTGTCGTAAAACCAAAACCTAACCAATTACTTACCAATTAGACTACTGAGCCAATCTCAAACCGTAGTAAAACCAAAACCAAAACCAAAACCAAAGTAATTGTCTAATTACTTTCGACACTCAATTGAAAACCGCTCTTAACATTCTGATTAGTCTATTTTCATCCAAGAGGCTTTGTTTGAGTATTCGCTTTGTCATTTATTAAATTTTTGCAAAACTTGCACTGTGAGTTTATATTTAAATATCCTGTATATCATTTGTTGAAATGAAAGGATCAGTCCTATATGTATTAAAACATTTGCACTGTGTGACGGATCTTTTAATCAAAATAGCCAGGATGAACTGTGCAATTTGTAAACACTTTTTTCCTGGATTGTTTTTTCATTGAAGGATTACATCATTTTGGACGAAGGTCACAAAATCAAAAACACAGCAACAAAGACCAGCAAAAACCTCCGAGCAATCCCTGCAAAATACCATTTTATTCTGACTGGAACACCAGTACAGAATAACCTAAGGGTAAGTCTTACTGTATCGCAATGGACAAAAATGTTGAACCACTCACTTCAAGGCCACACTTCTGCTTATTTCTTTTCATGTGTTTAAAAAGAGAAATTCACAGCCCCATTATGGAATAAAAAATTCTAGAAATATGCCCTTTTAAAAGCACTTTGACTGAATAACTTTAATATAAATAAACAAATCAGAAACTCTTCAATTGCTAGTACATGCCACTGTATTAGAATATGAGATATTTTGTTTAATGATAGATGACCTATTCTGACTAATTTTTGGCAGGAAATGTGGGCATTGTTTGACTTTGCTTGTGAAGGCAAGCTGTTAGGAACATCCCGCACGTTCAAGCAAGAGTATGAGAATCCGATTGTGAGGGTTAGTTCACAAAATTTCAAGAAAGTCATCCAGTCAATTTATTTCTCCTAGATCAAAAGATGTACTTAGAATATAGAGAGGAAAAACCAAGAAAAAGAATACATGTATAAGAGAAACGGATTCTTACAAGTAGTTTTAATTAGATGCACACACAATTTGCTGACTTGCTCCACAGTTTACCACAGGTCTTATTGTCTTTAGAAATAGAATTACATACTTGATACCTTCATGAAAATTTTACAGCACAGGCACGAAAAAGCAGGTAATGGCATATGACTGCATTTAACTATTTTGCAATGCTGTCAAATTATGTTTGGCACCTGCAGAGATCGGATGAGATCCATGAATGCTTCATTGTGTCAAGTGTTGCAAATTAAAGACTCGCTAGTCCTGTCACAGCATGAGATGCATCAGGGAATTGTTCATTAGGGATATTAACTACTTTTAATTACTTTTGTTTTCCCCTTGCCTGTAGTTTTAATCTGTCTTAAATGATCCTGATTCCAAAAAACTGTCCACAAAAATTCTGTTCTCGAGTCTCTTAAAATTTCTTCTATCTTCATAGAGAGGGAATGAAGATGCACATTGCCAAGCGGATAAAAACAGATGTAAACAAAAGATTAGTCTTCACTCTTGAACTTGGTAATTTCTCTTAATGTAATTCCATCTGTAATCTGAAGAACATTTGACATTTGTTCATCTTGTCCTTTCCATTTTCTGATTTCAGGCAAGAGAAAGGGATGCCAGTGCTTATGAAAAGCGCATTGGAAATGAGATGTCAGAAAGCTTACGCAAGCTAATTGAGCCACACTTTCTGCGTCGTACCAAAGCAATGGTACTAGAGAACAACGAAACAGAAACTGATGGAGTTGATGAATCAGTAGAATCAGAAAAAGAAAACAGACCAAATTATTCATCTAAGTATGACCCCTGTTGTCACACTTACTTATACCTAGTATTATTTATACCATAGCTCATTCATAGTACTCAGGCCTGGGTTGTTTGAAAGGAGTATGACACTATCCACTAGATAAATCACCATCCAGTGGATAGCGTGGTTTGTTTTGTTAACACTTATCCAGTGGATAATCACTTATCCGGTGGATAGCGTTATCCAGTCTTTGAAAAATTGGGACCTGCTCTGTGACTATCAAAAGCCAAATCCAAGCTCTGACCTCAACTCAAGAAAGACAATGTTTTATTATTTGCAGCAAGAAGTAAGCACCATTGTTTACTACAACTCACTGTACTTAATCCATGGTTAAATGTTTAAACAACCTGACACACCAGGAGATATTTTTAGGCCTGCTTTAAAGTAAATATACAACCTGAATCTACATGCAACATATTGGGGAAAAAAATATTGGACACATTAAAACATATTGGAAAAAAGAACTCTAAATACCCAGGAAAATCACCATTGAATTGACTGTATGTCATGTCATGTCTTTTACACTTTTAGCAAATCTCTAAATCAAGAGAGCAAAGCATTTTACCAATCATTTAGTTAACTTTACAGCCAGTCATCTTTCCCTTGAAATAACTGGACTATAAGAGCAATCCTAAAGAAGTCCATTATTATTTTATTACTGACAATGATTCATTGTGCGGGAAAGTAACAATCTTAATTAACCATCATTATGAGAAGTGGAAGCCTCGGCCTGCTACCTCCTATTTCATCTTACGCTGAAAGTCCAGTTTTGTTTAAAGAAGGAACAGTGGACCAATTATTAATTTTTAATATTTTGCATCTTTTAGAATGCCTGAGGATTTACCAAGAAAAAATGACTTTGTCATTTGGCTGAAAATGTCTGACAGCCAAATAAAAATCTACAGTGACTTTCTGGGTCTTGAACGAGTGAAAGAGGTATGTTGTAATAATAATGATAATGATAATGATAGTGATAGTGATAGTGATAGTGATAGTGATAGTGATAGTGATAGTGATAGTGATAGTGATAGTGATAGTGATAATGATAATGATAATAATTATTATAATAATATTATTTATTACAGGAGGCTCTCTCACCTACTGGTGATATACAGAGAGGTCCTTTCCTAAGTCTATCATTAGTCACAAAATTAGCGAGGGTTATGGGATTATATGTGAATGATTTTAGTAATGAAGGTCATTTAAAGTTTGCCATAATGTTAAAAATAGAAATCTACTCTCTGGATTTGCATGTATAGTTGTGATGACCATTATATCCTGTACATGAAAAACTACTTTTTCTTACATGTCAGCTCCAGGTGACCTTTATTAAAGTGAAAAATTTATGTTCAGAGAATAAAATTGGAATTGGTGTGTGTGTGTGAGTTTTATTCTTTATTTGCATCAGTTGATAGAATAGACCACTTTCAATATGTTAAAATTCAGCTTAATGGTAAGGCCTAGAGGACAGAAACAAAAGAAATGAATAAAAATGATCATTCAATTTCCTTTGTTTGTGTCCTCTAAGCCTCACTGCCAAGCTGAATTTTAATATATTGAAACTGGTCTATTGTCTGTCAGCTCTGAGCTGGCTATGATTGTAGGAGAGAGACATTCCCCTTACATAATGTTGCACTTAGCAATATTTTTATCAGGATCAGTACTTCTCTGCATGCATTTCAGGCCAATGGAGCAAATTATTGACCTTAACAATACATATCACAGACCTGTTTAGCAAACAAATGTCTCTATAGTCCATGTAAATGAGGACTATGATGCTAGTTAAAGAGAAAAAGATTAGAGGTCAGTAAAAAGGAATTTAAATGTTCCGACCTTATTGCAGATGTTAATGAGCACTCGATCTCCACTGGCCGAACTGAATGTGTTAAAGAAGATCTGTGATCACCCTCGTCTTCTTTCTACTCTTGCCTGTGAGCAGCTTGGCCTGGACGAAGAAGCCAGGTTTGTTGCACAATTTTGCAATTCACAGTAAGCAATTTGAAAGTTGTGATCCTTGTCTAACTCAAACATACAATCTCGTTCCACAAGCTTTACTAAACGAGCAACTCTGGGAAGTTTCGTAAAGGCTCGATTTTGCTTGGTAGTAAAACATCAGCGACACGATGGAGCAATGTGTCAGCTAGGCTAAAGCTAGTCTTATATTTCAGAACCTTCCAGGGTCGCTCGTTTCCCGACTGCTGGCCAAGGAAAGCGATGACTGGATATGACTTTGCCAAGGTCAATTTGAACAGTAATTACTTCCAGTAGTTTGAATTGGGTATAGGTCGATTATATGTTTTCATTCATGACGGTAAAGTTGTAATTTCTCAATAGTAATAATTCACATAATGAAAATTCTCATTTTCCAGGTTTGTTGAAATGGACAGCGAAGAAGATAGTGCTAGATCATTTGCCACTCAACCAAAGGGGTTGGGTCCTTCTGACAAAGTGCTCACTCAGGAGTCAGGAAAAATGGTCTTCTTAGTGTCACTGTTAGAGAACCTTAAGTCTGAGGGCCATAGGTGCCTAGTGTTTAGTCAGTCCCGGAAAATGCTGGACATTATTCAGAGGGTCATCACACATGTGGTAGGATAATTGTTATTTTTGTTTATGTGTACTTCATTTTAGTGCATTCAGCGATACATTAGCAGTGGTGTCTCTGGGAGGGGGTCTGATTTTTAAGAAATAAGTAAATTGAGGTCGAGAGAGAGAGTGTTTCATGAAATTTCCAAACTCTCAGAAGGGAGTTAAAAAATATGATGTGCAAGAAGTAATTTTGGCAATTTTCAAGGTGATATGAAATGCGATAAAACACTGTCTTGGGTTCTTGCTTGATATATTTTCTCAGTTGTACATCAAAAAACACTGATGCCAACGATCAAGAATTGGAAACACCTCGATCTATATCTAGAATAAATGTTCAGTCAGAAGTTACTTTTAGACAATCGAAGACAAGCTAAGACAATGATGGTTTGACAACTCTAACATCAGGCACTTGAGAGGAGAAATGCATTAATGGTACAGGTACATTGTCACTGAGAGACTATTTGATAAAAAAACTACTATTAAAAGATAGTTAAGTTTAATATTGATAAATATTGAATTCTTTTCATGTTAGGGTCACAAGATTCTTCGTATTGATGGCACCGTTATAACCACAGCTGAGCGACAGCATATCATCAACACATTCCAGAACGACTCATCCTACACGTGTTTCCTTCTTACCACACAAGTAAGTTGTTAAAATTCTATGCCAACATGCTCTAAAACCAATTAGTTCCCTGACTCTTTGCAAGGGTGTTAGTTTTACATTTGTTTTCTTGTCGTTAGCTTTTTTGCCATAGCATTTGAAAGAGTTTTGTTTGTTCAATGATGTCTGTCACCCAATCAGGTCCAAAACCCAATCAATGCATTTCCTTTTTACACGCTTCGAAAACTAATCCTGATGATTTATGAATCTAATGTTAGTATTGTGTTGGCCACTCATTTGGCTCTTCGGGGAGAAGTTTAATTTGTTTCAAGCCTGGTGAATCTCAGTGCAAGAAGCTGAACAAAAAGGCAATTTTTGTACAATGTTTCTCACCATTTTAGTTGTGGCACTGTAAAGTTGCAAAAAAAAGAACGTAGTTCACACATTCGAAACTGAAAGTTCCTAGCAATGTTTTCACGGCAGCAAGTGTTGCATGAAGTTGAATCAAAGTCGAGAATAAACTTTTTCTCATTTTGCATTGGCTAAGAGGTTATGCGCTAAGCGACATTTTCACGTCCACCAGTCTAACCACACCTTGAAGTTGGCATTCTTATCCTTAGTGTAGAAATGGACTCCTAAGCATTCCGGTTTTCTTAATACTGCTTTTAAATGACCGAAATACACATATACAAACGCACAAACGGTTAGCATAGTATGGAAACATGAAATCAAGAAAAAATACAGAATGTGTCAGCCACAGCCGGAGCTACATGTAGGAGCAGTCCCTCTTTTCATAGTCCGTACGTAGAGCGTGACGCGAAAAAAAAGCCTGGGAGAAGAAATGGGTGAGAAGTGCTAACTTTGATCCTGGCCAAAACTCCTTGGGACACTTGTCAAAATGCGAACTTGTGACGCATTATTTTGAAGTGGGAGGTCATTATTCAATTTTCCACGTCCCCCCTCCCCCAAAGCAATGTTGGAATAGCGGGTGTACTTTGGATGAATCAACATTGTGTTGGGGGTGGGGCGGGGAAGATGGACGGAAAGACCATAAATTTTATGTGTTGGCAAAAGTGCAAAGTGCCCCAAGACTTTTGACTAGGATTGTTGATTTGTGATTTCTTTTCTAGGTCGGCGGTGTTGGCATTACGCTCACCAAAGCTGATCGTGTGGTAATCTGTAAGTTGATACTGACCCTGATAGAAAAATCTTACGATGTCAGTTTCTCGTAAGCTGCATACTTTAAATTTACAATCTGTCTTTGGTCTTGATTTGGTTCTGATTTTTCCACAGTTGATCCTAGTTGGAATCCCGCCTCTGATGCACAAGCTGTGGACAGGTCAGATGATGTTCCCGCAGTAACAATAACCCACCAAATTGTACACTTTTCAGCAAATTCCTAAAGTAGTGACCCTTTAAAAATGGTGACCTCAACTTAACTTGACGTTTTGGAAAGTAATAGCGGGGAATAACCGATACAAAGGCCAAAACATTGATCTGCTCTGATGAAGTTTTTCCCAAACAAGCTTTACCATTTGTGGGATTTTTCTATTTAGAAAACAAACGTCACAAAGGTTTTAAAGAACCGACGCTTGGCAAATTTCCGAGCGCGAGATTCAAAACCGTCGTTAATGACCAGTTGATGGCAAAATCAACCCTTCTCAGGGTGGGTGAAGGATATAGTAGCCTTCATCAACGACAGATTTACCGGGGGACGGACGGGGACATTGTGTTACAAGGAGATATGGGTTCAGTCTGATAGAAGATTAATTTATCTGGCAGTTGAAAATTTTCGAACAAAGCCTAATTAAAAGGTTCTTCCAAACTTTTAGGGAGTAATAGATGTTTCTTTAGAAAGATCGAAAGATCTCAAACGAAGTATCTCCACTTCGGATGCGAACTAAATTTTGGATTTACCCGAAAGCCCGAGCGAAATTTTCAACGGCTCAACAATAGGTCCATTTTCTTAAAAATTCAAACCATAGCAATAGCCAAAGTTTGATATGCTAAACTTGTCCTTTCTTTGGTATTGAGGTCACAGCTCAATAAACCGAAAGGCTCGACCCATAGCACTACAAAAGAACGTATGTTTGAACAGTTCATTTTAGCTCCCAGTTGTGTTTTTACATTTGACATTCGTAGAAGGGTTTAATGTTCCATCTAATTAATCTGGCGTACATTTTAGTTTTCCGAAAGGCCTCTTGAAGTAGCGATAAGAAAAGGCTGCATGCTTAATTCCAAAACTTGCCAAAGGCTTTCCGCAAAACATAGCAAAGACACTAACCAACGTGTTGTTTTGTAAACAGGGTGTATCGTATTGGACAAAAGAAGACTGTTGTTATTTACCGCCTCATCACTTGTGGGACGCTTGAAGAAAAAATCTACCGCAAGCAGATCTTTAAGGAAGCGTTGATGAAGCAGACTACAGGGACGTCCAAAAATCCTTTTAGGTAACGCGTCAATTATCTTGGAGTGAGGGTGTTATGGAAGTCGACGGGGGTGGGGAGGAACCTATTTTTCTTGAACCCTGAGAAGAGGGTTAAGAAGATGAAGAGCTAATAATAATTCAGGGGAAAGCCATCCTCGTCAAAACTATGAAAGCCATTTTTTTAACAGACATTGAAAATATTTTTTTACAGTAGCAAACTGTTATGCAAAAAAACCCCAGATATTTGGGTACCTTGAAAAGCTAAGCCCAAATTTTGAAGTTCGTCGTTTGTAATCCGTGTTAATCCTCTCCATCCGAAACCATCCTTGTTCCTTTATGGTTTATTGCTATCTCTTTGGTGTTTTTCTATCTTAGTACACTACTGTTTTCAGGTTTCCCTCAATTCAAAGGTAATTTTGCACATGGCCAAAATATCGTGACTGAGCTCCTTTAAAACAGAAAGATAGCGACGTTCAGCAAGATCGAGATCGACAACTTAAGCACCACAAATTTATCATTAAAAGTTGAACGTATAGAGGGGACACTCAATCGCATTTACAATTTTAATACATTTAGTTCATATTCTGGGGAAATTCAGAGACGAAAGAGAGGAGAAACTGTAAATTTTACTAGTTCCATGTGATCCCTTTAAATTTAATTGTAAACTCTTTTGACATGTATTTAAGTATACTTACTGCAAATTGTGTCTTGAGCAATTAAGTGTTACGGAAATTATTTTCCCATGCATTCAAAATCAGAGAAGTACTCGGAAAAGAAAGGTAATCGAGTTTCTCTGCCTCCCGTGAACACCAATTTCCTTTCTCAATTTGTTTTTGAAAGTATTTGGCTATTTTCTGCACTTATGTTACTTTAATTATCTGACTTCCAGCTTGTGTATATTTCACCTATGTATTGTTTAAAAAAATACGATGATGCACCACCTTTAAACCCAAATTCTAAAGCTGCAGAAGGTAAAAGGATGATTTGTGACTATTTTGCAGATATTTCTCACGTCAAGAACTCCGTGATCTGTTCACACTGGATGATCCTTATACATCCAAAACTCAAATGCAACTGGAGGAGATGCACTCATGTCACAGAAAAACAGACGGGGAACTTGATAGACACATCAAGTTTATGAAGACATTGAGTAAGTTGCTAAAATGTGGACGACTTTGTGACAATATTGCAAAAAGAAATCTTGGGTAAAGAGTGCTTCAAGAAAATATCAACATCAAATAATATACTACACCGGATCGTTTAACACGTGCTTACCCTCCGATGGGTTGTCGCGTGTGCGTGTCCTTTTTAAGAGACTGTGTATATACGGTTATGGCATCTCACAGCATTTTCTGGCTTTTAAGACCTTTAACTCTAAACGAGACCGATCACACCTCACGAGAAATTCTACTCTTCATGATCATGACTGTGCTCAAAGGCAGCATTTGCAGATCAATAAGTGGATCTAGTTATCTCTGTGTTAATTAAACTGTAGCATGTCTTGCATATCTTTGCAACCATAGAACGTAGCCAGGTTTTGTCTGCTTACCCGTTTTATTGCAGACATATTTGGAATTAGCGACCACAATCTAATGTACAGCCAAGAAGCTGTGGAGGCACCCGAGGGTTCTGCGGCGACTGATCACGCTGCTATTGAAGCTAGAGTAAGTATTTAGCCTAATATTATGAGTGACATCTGCAGTTTCTCTTATTTAATTGCATATTTTATCATCATCAGTATATGTTTTCTTTCAAAGATTCTTTCCAGAGAGAGTCGATGTACTTGTTCCCCAATTTTCCTTTTGGGGCTAATACTCAGATGGAAATTCCTGCTGGTAATTTTCTGGTACTTGAAATTTTCTTTTAATTCTCTATTTACCAAATTGTCCTTCACCCTAAGCCATCATAATTCCAATTAACGAACACTTCGGCCTTCTATGCAACTGCTTGCGTATTCTTCTTGGATTACTGAAGGCTGTATATAACATTTGCAGACTGCAGACCACGTTTAGGCCTAAATAGCGCTCTGGTTAGCGTGAATAACGCTCCGGTCAGCCTGTTTACGGTTAGCTCTCGGTTTTGGAAATGGGTAAATGATATGGTAAATGGTAAATGTTCCTGATTGCGGAACTGATTCACGATGTTTGTGTTTGTTTGCTTCTTGTCAGGTTCTTCGAGCTCAGAATTTAGTAGCAGCTGAAGCGGCACAATCAGGACCAGGCCAACCCGGTGGGATATATCCCCCAGGGGGGATCCTCACAAGTCATGAAGGAATGGCGTTACCCAAGGGTTTACTTCATTCAATGCCTTTAAGCGAGAGCAACATGAATGCTCGGCAGAAAATTCAAGCAAAAATCGACAGCGAAAGGTTCATTAAGCCGACACCAAAGGATACAACCAGGTTCCAGCCTAAGCAGGTTGTTAAGGTGTGTTTCAAGCTGTACTTACCTTGCCTGTCACTTGCTGGTTTAAACTGTCTTGTGTACTATAGACCGGTTTTCATTTGAGTGTCAAAAAGCAACGGTTTTGCATCAACTGCGCTTCACAATTGGGTTAAAAAACTCGCGCCAATTTTTTATCCAATCAGAAGTAAAACTAAAACCAATCGTGATTTACTCGTTGCGCGTTTTCCTGCGCTTTACTTAAGCTAAATGCCATTCCTTCGAGTTTTGATTGGTCCACTGTATTGTCTTTGTGACTGGGTGGAATAATTGGTTTGGTTTTCGTTTTACGATACTCAGTTGAAAACCATGCTAAATATAACTTGTATTCCTCTTATTAGGATAAGGAAGCTATGCCATCAAATCTGTAATCGATGAACGCAATTGAGGAAGATCAAGACGAATAAAATGATTTTTCTGGAATGAAAAAATAAGAACCAAATATGGATTAAAATGTGCATAGATATCCCTTGAAAACTTGTACCTTGCAAGTTGTTGTTGTTTTTTTACACTAATCATGGTTCATTTATCTTAATTTTCTTTGGAAAGGCTCCATCACCAACTACACTAGTAGAGTTTATAGCGATTGATGAAGAACACGAAGGAGAGGAACTAGTGAAAGACTTTGCTTCTTTTCACATCAGAAACGAAAGTCCTTCACCTGAAATGTAAGCTCTGCAGATGCTTCTCATTCGTTTCGTTCATGAATTTTAAATAAAATGACTGTCTGGACGTTTGTTCGGGCCAGAATAACTTGAGCGTAATGAAGACCGTGTTAAAGGGGTCGCCGTGAGGCGGGGTTAAGTTTTGAAAATATAAGTAATCATCTGTGCATTGAGTTTTTCCACTGACATTAATTTAAGTTCAGGTCACTTACGCTGCATGTTTTGCTTTTGTTTAATTTTTATTATCTAATTGCAGTTTTTTTTAATCTTATGACAGCGACTTGAAGACGACAAACAGTGGAGGAGACGAGGTTGAAGCTGAGGTGTCTGTACGTCAGTGTCCCATGGGGGTACATGTCTCCGATCTCGTTCTGATACAAAAATGCGCATGCGTAACAAGCAAAGAGGAACATGAACAGTACGAGGCGTGTCTAAACAGCGCAAGGTAACAAACACGCTGAGTTCTGAATGATATCTTAATTATTTCTGCGTATGATTTTGATATAACCAACATAACATGTTTTCATTCTACAAATTGGCATAATGACCGTATATAGTCAGGGCGTCCTTAGTCTCAAATACCTGCAGTTTAATAAAAATGAAATCAAACTATCAAATAATATTATGGAAAAAATAAAACTGAAACGCGTACTTTAAAAAATTACACCATCCTGAAGCATTTTTTTCTATGGCGTTGATGGGCCACCATATTCATGGATAAATGAATCAGTTAAGATAAGATAAGATAAGATAACTTTATTTATACCGATTTTTCCATCAGTCAACAAAGTTACTGGACTATCTACCTATCTGCCTACTTACAATAAAAAAAAACTGCTTTTCATGGAGGCCGTGTCTAAAACTTTACTTAAAACTAAGATATTACTTTAAACTGTGGCGACTTAATTTAGATTTGAAATCGGTCAGTGAAGTTGCTTGTCTTAGGTCTACAGGTAAGTTGTTCCACAATTGAGCTCCGCTGTACGAAAACCTGGCTTAAGATAATCAGTTCGAGGTTGTGGAAGAACTAATTTGTTTTCGGTATTCCTTAAACGATAGGCATTTACGTTGTCAAGATATACGAATCTTGATCTCAGACAATCAGGTGTCATACCATTCAATTTTTTATACATTTGGACACACTTCCTTTCCAATCTTTGATAGTAGAGTCTTCGCCACCCTAGTGCCCAGAACAAATCATCCAAATTACTCCCATAGCTCGCCGACATTAGGGTGCGAGCTGCGCGATTTTGAAGCCTTTGCAGTTTTTCAGAAAGGCCCTTGTTACAGTTACCCCACACTACATTGCAATAATCAAAATGTGGTTGAACAAGCCTATTATAAACTTTAATTAAAACACTAAATGGAGTGAGATGCCGAATTCGTTTCATTGCACCAATGGCACAAGCTACCTTAGAGATATTTTCAATATGACACTCCCAGTTTGTATTTTGATCGACATAAACTCCAAGGAATTTAGCGGAGGTAACTTGTTCAACTGCGTTCTCGTTTATAGTAAGAGAGGAACTTTCCATAAATTGCGATAACTTCTGCCTTGATGGAATTGTCATATTTAGGGTAAGCATGTTAGCAGACAGCCATTCGCACACATTGCTCAGATCGTGATTAAGGCGATTGTTTATTTGCTCAATATCAGTACTAGCAAGCGTCAGGCTGGTATCATCCGCGTACATTCTGCATGGGTTCCGAATGTCAGACAATGTAAATTAATCTTTCAAAATGACGTCGATTACCTCGTCCATGTTGGCTGATTATCACGCTGTCTTCCTCGCAGTTTTAAAGGATAACTGTTGGTAGTAGATATCACCATACTGATCGTCAGAGCTGTTGTGGTTTAACTTCTTTTTATTATAATTTTTGTGCAATGGTTGATTGCACGTTTCAAATAGGGTTTCTACGGAAGCTTCCAATTTGTAGCCTGCGTCGCAGGCTGTCTAAACCGGGGATTTTGCTGCAACACAGGCCACTGAGTTGTCGATTCCGAGTTGTGCCTTCCGATTCTGGTTTCCACTGCTCATTACAACGAATCAGTAATGTAAGACAAACGTGAAAATGGCCGTGTGAAAACCAGGAGAAGGCACGAGGAAGGAAGAGGAAGAGGAAGAGCTTGTGGGATCAGGCTGATGTGGTATTCTTTTTTAATTTGCAGGCAGCAAGAACTTGATGGCGAGATAGAAGACGCTCTAATGGGGTACATGGACGCGTTAGAACTGATGGATAGCGAACTTGAGCTCCATTTGAAGATTCTTAAGCTAGGGAAGAAAATGAATTTGCATCCATAGTTGATCTTTGCGGACGAGAGTACAGGAAAATCACCAAAGATAGTTCATGAGTGTAATTACAGAAGTGAATTTATACCAAGTCTTCTGATATCTTCACCTTATATGTTTCAAGCAGCTTAAAAGTGCCTTAGGGTTCAGTGAATCTTTAAAATCTTGAAAGATGTGCTTTAGTAAATTCTGGATTGTAAGTCAAATGATAATCGCACAACTAAGTTTTGGACTTTAAAGTTCAACCCAACTTAAAAGAGATCAGGTACCTTTAATAGTAACAGATTTTACAAGCTGAAAGACGACAAGGAGTCGGGTTTAAGGTCAAAGGCGCGCTAAAAAACTGGGTTCAGTTGAAATTTCGCAGTAAAACGTTAATTTGGTACGAATTCGTTGGCATTGTGCAAAAACAAATACAGAGTTTGAGGAAAATGTATAGAGTTTTGTCAGACGCATTTTCAAAGCAGGTTGTTTTACTTGATAAAGATCGCGAAATGCTTACAATTATAGGAAAAGGAAAGAATTCCTATTAAGGTTATTGTAAACTAAGAAATGTTGAAATCCTATCGAGCCACATAAAAAAATTAAACCTGCGAACAGGCTCCCGGTGAGCCCGAACGAAGCGAGGGAGCTCCCCTGTCCCGCCCCGATTGCTTCGCTCATTCTTCTATTTCGCGCTCGCCGAATTTTTTTTTCCGTCTTCACCGGGAGCCTGTTCGCGGGCTAAAAATAATTTAAAACAGCACAATGTCCGCGAATCAGGCCAGGCAGAATCGAAAGATCGCTAGGTGCCGCGCAGATGATTTTATGTGTTTATATGTTTGCCGACGGAAAAAAGCGAAGGAACAAAAGTAAATTTTTAAAGCAATCACACTGTTCAACTCCGATCTGAGCGTTGGAAGAATTGCTTTCACAATGGATGGGGGTTGAATTAGTGATTTTTTTCACCCTGGAAATATAGTTAAATCGCGAGGAGTAGATTCCTGCAACGAAGTGTTATTACTACATGAGCTACTTACTAGCAACTTGAATAAATACGTTGAGACACTTGTACTTGTGATCTCTCCTGATTTCTATCACTTGCGCGGCTTTGGAAGAGTGCAACAGTACTTGAATGATATGGCGGCGTGCCCGCCAGTTTGCCAAAGTTGAACTCAGAGGACTAAAGTAAATTTGTTATTCTCTTTTTTTTCAAAAGGTCCTTGACTAACATCAAACAACCATCATGTAGATAGAATACTTACCGAGCTTTCTTTGGAACAGCAGAATCCTGAGCAGAACGTAAAAACATAGGAAAAGTAACTACCACTCCAACCAGCCTATCTGATTCGGCCAATATGTTGACTGTCGTACGGATTGTGTTAAAGTAAACCAATCAACACTTAAAATATTGCCGATATGTTTAATTTTGACTCCAAAATGACAGCACAAAGCACAAAGACAACACTTAACTTCATTATTACAGTACACCTTTGTTTGCCAACAAATTTTCATTTATTAGTCACCTTGTGCGGCTAACAAAAGATTTATTAATTTACACTCGCCACATGGCCTATGTGGTCGCCATCAAACACGGTCCGGCCAATGAATTCCAGAATGCACTGTAAAAAATTCAATTTTTTCCCAGCCAGGAAACTACGTTTCAGAACTTTTACCCAGCAAGTTTCGTGTGGAGGAAAATTCCCAGTAAGGGTATCACTGTCTTAGTTAAATTCCCAGCCAGCTGAATTTAAGACCGAGGAGTGGATAATTTGAGGAGCGGCTCCGTTGATTACTCCTGACATTGAAATACAGCTGAACTCTACTTTCTCACGGGAAACGGAAGATAGCAAGTGGCTGAAAAAGTATATTCAAGGGAAAATGATTTGAATTCGACATAGCTGGAATTCTGTCTAGATAACCCGGCGTGTTCAAGATAGCGCGGCTATACTGCTCTCACAAACAACGTCCTCTATTGTAGACGCCAGCCACCTCTTGCCAAAAACGCGGCGGCGCTTATTCAAAGAGTGTCATTCCAAGTGAAAATATAAACCGATGGAGGCTGCATAAATCTATTTTGATTAAAACAATGACATTTTCAACAAAATTTGTTTTGTTTTGTTTTGTTTTGTTTTGCACCAGAAATGTCTTTACCAAGTTGCTGCAAAAGCAGCTCATTCCCTGACAAAGGCGCGAGCCTTCGAATCTACAGTGCATGCCAAAAGGTCGAAAAATATAACAAGCGCCGTAGTACTTTCTAGAGTAGTTAAAGTGACTAATTATGCCAAATTGAATAGTTTTGAATTAAAAGTGTTTTTGCGGGAGGGAACTGAGGCCAAATAGGATAGGATTCCGGAGCGAGTGGTTTGGGTTCCTACCCGGATGGTCAGGTTTTTTTACTGTGCTCTAAATTAAGATGTGAAAGCACGGTGGCCTCATGGTTAGTGCGCTCGTCCCCGGATCGAGCGGTCCGGGCTCGAGCCCTGGCCGGGGACATTGTGTTGTGTTCTTAATCAACACACGTTATTCTCACAGTGCCTTTCTCTACCCAGCTGCGCACGTATAAATGGTACCGGTGAATTTCTCTACTGGGTTTTAGCCCTGAGATGGACTAGCATCTCATTCAGGGAGAGGTAGAAATACTCCTAGTCGCTTATGGCTACTTATGGAAACCGGGAAAAACTCCAGCTGTATGGACCTCTTAGATTAACTCTACTGGAGGCAAGGTTTTTTCCCTTAGTGGACATCAGACGACATTCAGTGTAAATTTCACGAAAGATTTTATTACATTACTTTATTTAACAGATCCAGTACATGTGACTCTTTTTCATAAATGCAGTTTGGATACGTGACCACGTTTGCCTTGGTAGTTTTGATTTGAAGTAAATAAGTTTTCAGCATTTAATGGTCCAATTTTGTTACCTGGTTCACAGTCCAATTTAGGTGAGATTGATCCCTGGACAATTATTTCTTATACAATTAACAAAAATTGATTTCACTGGGGTGTGTCTTGGAGGTGTTTGGGAATGTGGTCAAACACTGTCTTGAGTGTTTGATATATCTTCCCAATCGAAACTAAAATTAGGGAGAAAACGGAGAGACAAAATCGTAAAAATCTACACTAATTAAAATCAGATATCCAAACACCGCCATGGTCATGATTTCCTTTGTCTAAAATGGATGAATTATTAATGAGATCGAGAATAGAAATCGAAACTTTTTAGGCCCAGTGCTTTTTAGCGCCTTTTGAGATATAATCTTTTCAACATATATGATTCGCAATCTTCTATCGCGTTCTGCTGACGTTTGGTCGGAGCAATCGATTTTAATTGATGCAACATGTTTGGAATATACAAATCGGGTTTCATATTGTGTTTTCATTACACACTAGCTCAGGGTTAAAATTCACAAATTTATATCTAACAATCATTTCAAGAGCGGGCCTTGAATATGAGATAGTAGATAGTCAGTGATTGAAAACTGCCCCAAAGAATAAAAAATGAAAACGCCTTCAAAAAATCACGCTCACGCTTAGCATGTTTGCAGAGCATGGTGTTATTACTTACATCCTATGACGGCCCAACCAATGAAATCTCTTGAATTGTATTATCCAATAATCCAGAAAGTCAGATCAGTTAAGATTTTCTCATCGTAGGTAAAAATATCAATGTCATTAATCTTTAACTGGCTTATTGTTCCTGTTTATATGGATGTTTTTCTAAGCTTAAAGAAATATTTGGCATTCGAAAATGCAAGGGTGCAGTTTTTGATAATTTTCTCAGGTTCGTGCCTTTGGTGGTCTTGTTTTTGTTCAATTATTGCGTGTCCTGATTTACATGTTGGGTAATATATAGATCTAGCCGAGCCAAAACAAAAGTAGTGAAAAGCATTTGTATACAAGAAATATTTATACTTATTATATAAACACCAGTGAAATACCAGGTGAGCTGTCGCGCGTATACATGATATCTTCACACGTGAAAATAACATGTTATTTTACACGTAAAAATAACATGTTATTCCCACAGGTGGAAAGATTACCATTGCTATGGTTACATAATCCCTCAAAAAGTACTTAGATGTGTTGCTGGATGATCCAAACATCATCGGTTCTTCCTCTTCCTTCCTTCCTGCCGTTCATAAGTACTTTGTCAGTCGCTAGCATCTTATAAAACTGATTTGCATACATTTTGTCATTAATCCTAATAGCCCTTTTCACGGTTACCTTTGCTCATTTGCATTACAATAAAATCTAGCATGTATGTGAGGCAAATTCGAGCTTTTTTGTATGTAGTCTTAGCCCTAAATTGCCTCGCATCCACGTTGGATTACATTGTAAAGCAAATGAGAAAAATTGACCGCGAAAAGGGCTATTGCTATTAAAAAGAAAGCACATTCGACGTACACCTCAGATCCGTTCAGATTCTCAGCGATCCATATTGGTTTCCAAAGCTGTTCTTATTTTTGCGGCGTGCCTCGTGCTCTTCGCTGCAGTCCATTTGAGCAGTACAATGCTGGTACAGAGAAGTGTTCGGAAGGGCAGGCGCCAAACCAAAGTAAGAACATAAATCATATCTAGTGTACATTTTGTTAAACACAAGGATACAAACGACCACCGCAATCTGTTTTGAAGAAAACTATATGCCAGTCTATGCGTTCTTTTGGAAGCGAAATATCAGTCCTGGGCGTGGAGAACAGTGGGAGAAATATGCATAAACGAAAAAAAATTTTTGAGACACATTGTTGTGTCATCAAGAAATGCACTTTACTTTCTCAGTGCCTCTTTCGCCCAACTTGGTAGCATTGACGCAGCACATGTAATTATCCACATCGATCAGTTTCAATGGAACAGGTTTTTAAAGCAAGCATTTTATTCCAGCGAAAGAGGGAGACTCATGGTCGTGTCCTCAAGGAATGCACTTTAATTATGTCAGTGCCTCTTTCGCGCAACTTGGAAGCGTTGACGTGGCACATATAATATCCACATCGATCAGTTAAACTGGAACAGGTTTTTAAAGCAAGCATCTAATTCCAGCGAAAGCGGGCAGAATTGCTGATTTTATTTACAATGTCGTGAGCAACGATTAATTATGTATGAAGTGTTTTTTCTTACGGGACTTGATTTGGCCATGGCAATCATATAGTGAGGGTTTTGTTTTTCCAAACTAGCGTTTTTCTCTTTGCAATGACAGTTTCGAACTTTCCCTTACAAATGTTACATTTTCAAATCATTTTAAAAATCTCTCTTTTACGAACTTCAACCTCAACTTCAACTTAATTTATTGTGCACTAGTTAGTATTATAAATGTAGAAAGAAAAATATATATTTTTTAAAATATGGTTAGCGGATGACTAAAAAGGTATGAGCGTTGTAACCAGAGTAGCTATTGGCTTGAGAGCTGGTTACCACCATATTAAGCTAAATGCGGTAGAACAATTAAAAGAACATCACAAAAAATACGTAACTGAAAAAACATTACTGAAAATACATTACTGAAAATACAGTACTGAAAATAAACTACTGAAATACATCACTAAAAATACATTACTGAAAAAGCATTACTGAAAACACATTACTGAAAATACAGTACTGAAAACACCTTCCTAAAACACATTATAATTACTGAAAATACATTACCTAAATTATATATTACTCAAAATACATTACTGAAAATACATCACTGGGAGTACATTACTGAAAATATATTACTGAAAATACATTACCGAAAACACATTACTGAAAATACATTACTGAAAATGCATTACTGAAAATACTGAAAACACCTTCCTGAAACACATTACCTAAAAAACATTACTTAAAATACATGTTACTCAAAATACATTACTGAAAATATATTACTCAAAATACATTACTGAAAATACTTTACTGAAAATACATTACTGAAAATACATTGCTGAAAATATATTACTGAAAATAAACTACTGAAAATACATCACTAACAATACATTAATGAAAATACACTATTGAAAATACATTACTGAAAATACATTACTGAAAACACATTGCTGAAAATACATTACTGTAAATAAATGACTGTAAATACATTACTGAAAATACATTGCTGAAAATATATTACTGAAAATAAACTACTGAAATACATCATTAAAAATACATTACGGAAAATACATTACTGAAAGTATAGTACTGAAAACACCTTTCTAAATCACATTACCAAAAATACATTACTTAAAATACATATTACGGAAAATACATTACAGAAAACATATCACTGGGAATACATTACTGAAAATATGTTACTGAAAATACATATTTTTCATTAGTTTCCCAATGAAATGACGTTGAGATTAGTAGAAGGAATATGTGGGAAAAAAGGCTCTTTACTTAAGTTTGGAAATGCAGGGATAAAAAATAATATAATATGAACATTTTCATAATATCTGAATAATCAGTCATACATTTTGGGTGTCATCTTTATTTCTAACCCTTCGATGTTTCTTCCTCTTTACCCTCGTATACTTCAGTAAACGATCAACTTACTTACTTACTTAGTCCATGTTTGATAAATTTCAGTGGTCAGTTACGCAGAAATCCATACAGAAATTGATTAGTGTGATCTGTTATAAATTGTTCTTCCTATGATTACTAGCCACCCCCCCCCCAAAAGAAACTTCTTAGATCAAAACAACCTGTCTGAAGACATTCAATGAACTTTTTTTTTTATAAAAGATGAGCTTTAACATGAGGATAAGGTTTTGTTTGTTGCTTAGAAACGAGCTTTCTTTTTCTTTTAAGGGCTGCTATCACAAAGGAAAACTATTCCCGGTGGGTGAACTGCGTCCTTAGCGAGGATTGCACCATGTACTGTGTTTGCAATGGGTACGGGCCCCAGACCGTACTTTCCCACGTGTCCGCCTGTCCGGGCACCTAGCTGTAAAGCTGGCGAAGAGTTGTACCATTATTACGAGAAGAATGAATATGGATACTCGTGCGAAAGGACTGCTTGTCGCAAACTTAATTAGCAGTGAAAAGAAACAAGATTTAATGACTGGTATATAGAGGGAAATAAAAAACTTTAACAAACCCGAGAATCTACCTTTTTGGGCAAAACGAAGTTGAGGAATGCATTCATTCTTAATTTTGACTGAACTCTGTTTGTCCGAGGGGCCTGTGGTAGATGGCGACCCGAACGATTTCACTGCAATTTGAAATCGGTTAATTTAGAGGAAGTCCCACTCTGAAATGCCTTAGCTAAAAACTTAAAGGTTGTTGTTTTTAAAAGAGAGGAATAATTCATTTACTTGCTGTAGGAATTAAAATACTCCAAAGGTGCTTTGTTACAGACAAGAAACTGTTGTGTTGTCTATGGGCAAGAATGGTGTACATTTTACTGGTCCAGGGAGGGGGGGGGGGGGGATTTTGTCCAGGTTTATTCGACGGTCATGAAAAAGAATCACAGATCCCCCAACGATGAAAGCTTACCTCAGAAAAGATCCCCTGTGCGAAGTCTGTTTTGTCAAATTATAAGAAGATTTGAAGCCCCACCGTTCGTGTGATCCCCCATCTTTCACGTCCGAGAATTAGTTTGCTTTTTTGAGACGACTTGGACAGTCAAAGAAAGACACTTTAAATAAGGAATGTGAAACTATATATATGTGCAACTAATCATGTTTTGAGTGGTATCTTTATTTCCAACTCTTAGATGTTTCCAACTCTTTACCCGTATAGGTGAATCTTTTCGGACGTCATTGTTTACATTTTTCCTCATTAACATAGGACTTTACGCAGAAAAGGCATCACGCTAGACTCAAATTGACTACAAACATTTAAAGAGTGTGTGAAACTTAGTGATTGGTAAAATTTCTGGCTCCTTGGGTGTAATATTCGAGGAGAAATTGACCCTCAAAAACTGCAAAATTTCTGGGTGGCAAAAGCGCTAATGAGCTCATACTTTGTAAAATTTCGAGTTTTTAAACTCGTGTCGCAAAAAAAGTATTCAATACATCGGGATCAAATTCCTTGGGAAAGTTAATCGTGCTGCCGGTGCCCTTTTAATATTCAGAACTAATGTTTTTTTCTAGCTCCATCCAAAACTATATTGCTTATGCTAATGAGGCAAATACTGTAAACAATTAAAGATTCTCCTATACTTCAGTAAACGATCAAAAATCCATGTTTGATAAACGTCAGTGGCTAGTTATCCAGCAGTCCATACTGAAATTTATTTGCGTGATCTGTTGCAATAAAAAAAAAATGGTTTTAATGAGACACGCAATGAAGTAATTGTGCGCTTGTAAAAACAAATAACATTAAAAAGAATAATGGTTAAAATCATTTAACTATAGCAATAACGAAAGAGAAGAGACATGGAAAGCCAAAAAATCAGACTCTTGGCAATAGAGACCGTAAGTAAGATGAAGGATAAGCATTTCAATGATTTTAATAATAGATTTAAAGGTTGCGGAAATTTCAACTTAACTGGTTACTAAAAGAAATACGTGGGGCGTAAAGCTCAACAAAATATGTTTGGAAAGGGAAAAGATCAGGAAATAGTAAAACATGAACAAAATTTACATCGAGGCAGGGTGATCTATAAGTAACTAACCTCTTTCTGTCACTTGTGTGTCAGGACTCATCAACTTTGCGAGACTGATCTCCATCTTTTTTCTTTTCTCCCAGTTTGCTTTGATCTGCTTCTAAAGTATAAAATTTTGATTTGTAAAATTATGAATAACAGATCATAAAAGAAAGACGTAAAATGATTTGAAATGAAAGATTCGCACAGAAAAGTCCTAGCTTGTCTTTGAAAAAGAGAAACATCTAGTTTGGAAAGAAAAAACCGTCAATATAAGGTTACAATGCCCATGCCAAGTCCCGTAAAAAATAAAATATCATACATTATCTTTACCCAGTAGGTAGGTAGGTAAAGTCTGAATACGAGCCAAGTGGCCCATCAGGCCGGAGCTTATCCCGGTTTCTGTAGCATGAAGCGACTAGGAGTATTTCAAGAACGCAACACAATGTCCCCGGCCAGGGCTCGAACCCGGACCACCTGCTCGGGAGTCGAGCGCATTAACCATGAGGCCACCGTGCCTTCCCTGTTGTTACCCGGTACATTTCTCACAAAGCCAGAATTCTGCCTGCTTTCGTTGGAATAAGATACATGCTCTACAAACCTGTTCCAGTATAAGTGATCGGTGGGGTTAATTGTAATTACCACGCCAAAGCTGCCAAGCTGCGTTAAAGAGGTACTAGCTGCAATAGTAAAGTGCCTCTCTTGAAAACACAACAATGAATCTCTAGACAACGTTTGCACACGGTCCTTCGCCCAATGGTCCTTTCGCCCAATGTTTCTCAAGGAAGGGTTTTGCGATTTCTTTTTGGCTCTAAACAAACGCGAGCAACCTGATTCTAATCTGGCATAAAGTTTGCTTCAAAACAGTTTGCAGTGGTCGTTTGTGTCCATGCTTGGTTATCAATATGTACGCTAGATATCATTACAGCTCTTACTTGGGTTGGGCGCTTGTTCTTCCTAACTCTTCCGTGCACAAGCATTGAACTGCTCAAATGGACTGTAGCAAAAAGCATGAGGAACACCGCACATATAAGAACAGCTTTGGAAACCATTCTGAGTTGACAGTCTGATCCCAACTGAGGCTTCAGTCGAATGCGTTTTTTTTTTAAACACCTAGTGGAATTAATAGAAAAAAAAAATTAAATTAATGTCATAGTTCCGACGCAGAAATAAAGGTTCTGACGAAGTACTAATTACGAGTAATAGTCGTGGAGACACGCAGTCCGATAGATAATTTGTCATGCAAGCTAATAACACATGAAAAGAACGCGTATTGGCTATAGAACAAAACTTTTTCAAGCCACAGGATTCCTTGAAAATGAACAAACATTTGTTGGAGATACTAAAATATGGCGCGATACTTCAACGAAGGATACATTCAGTTAACTCAGGCCATTGTTATCGTGAACTATAGCTGACGCTACAATCCGTGATAAATATCACGTAAATGGTATATTAAGATTCATGGTTTGAATGTCACGAGGTAAAAGGTTTCTGAAATCAGTTATATAATTACCCAATACGAAGTTGAACATTTTTATTATCGGTAAGTAACACTTACGACATTTTGTAATTTCGTGAATACTTTGAATATATAAATAATAGATTATTATTATTATTATTATTATTTAACCTTTCGAAGTTTACCCCTAGCGTACTTTATGTTAGACTTATCATAACTTGTGAGACGCAGTATTCGTCCTCGACAAGGACCATCAATTGCTTTCAGAATTGAAACCAAGGATCATAAAATTGGACTTAACAACGATCCTGGCAAATGACACACGAAGCCCCAAGAAATCCGTTCGTACATTGAAGTAAAGATCTAGTGTTTTTTTTTTAGAACAAGAAAAATGGAGAAATGGTCTAGGGAACCCCACAGACTGTTTGAAAAAGTACACCACACATGCCTGAGCCAATCGTAAGGCTTCATTCTTTATTAACGTAGAATATTATATGTCAGTGTGGTAGATTGTATTTCTATAAATATAAGGTTTCAGATACCAAGTAATTACTCGACAAAAATTATGCACGTATAGCTAAAAGAAAGTCACTGTTAGCTGACAGGGAACTTAATTTTAGGAAGTAGTTTGATTTGAATCCTACAAATCATGCACGAAACGAAAGGCACCAGGGAAATTTTGAGTTAAAGGGTAAGAATGTTCTTTTACACTTCTCAAACGTGCGTTTGTTCACGTATTACTGACAAGAACACGTATGCGCTACCCTGGAAAGCTGATTTTTCTTTTTAAAACGATCGCGTACTTAAAATGAGCAAGTTTGATTGTTTTTAATGGGATAAAAGGTTTTCGGACAAAAAGTAATAACAAAGGTATATGGATTTAACTTAAGAGAATTTTCTGATTAAAACCGGTGTCAGTTTGGCGACAGTTTGTCCGGTGTAAGCAAACTAGGAAAGAGCTCTTGAAAGACAATATGCTTTACGGTAGAGGTACTCTGGTGCACGGGTTGACAGACTGTAGTCTCCATCAATACAAAATGGCAAGCTGGTAGAACTTTTAAAAGATAACACGATGGCAGGACTAAAAAATAAATTTAGTTGAAATGTAAAATGAAGAGCTGGAAAAGGAAATGGCCATAACTCTTATCCTACTTTTCCTTTATTATACACATTAACTTCGTCATATTCACCCTAAGTTTTAGCGGGTATACTGTACATCTAAACAAGAACCGTCGAGTCAAATGGTGGGGACAGATATTTTTTTTAAGGTAATAGGACTGAGTGGAGTCCAATTCGGTCGGTTATCATAAGAGTGATAACAAAATCGGACGTCCGCGCAGCGGGAGTCCGATTTGTTTATCACGAGTGTGATTACAGACCGAATTCGACGACACGAAGTATTATTACCAATTAATCATAATATATAGATTTAGGCCAGCCTAAAAGCGTAGCTCCTGGCCTGGGTTGTTCAAAGCCCGATTAAGTTAACCCAGAAAAAGGTAGAATTTTGATTTGAGTTGAGGTGAGGTTTTTTGTATATTGTTTGGCCTTCTGTTTTATGTTTTAATAATCACCCTATACACAAAACAAAACAGCAGAAACATTTGTACAGAAGAAAAAGTTATAATTTGGCTAACTTGTAATCCTGGGTTAGCGTTAACCGGCTTCCGAACAATCCTGCCCTGTTTTCAACAAGTTAACCTAATATGAACCCGCGATCCAATGGATAACCAGCACTTGGTCAGCGGTCAACTTCAAAAAACCACGTGACCTCGAGGAGCTGTAAACTTGGGCCTGCGATATGGTTACGTGATACAGGTCAGCGGATACCTTGTTTTGACGGGTGTCAATTGATCATAACATGGATGTCCAATATCAAGGAAGTACACGGTAAACTAAGGCTGCATGTCTGTCAAGCTATTATTTGGAGTATGGCCGCCATGTTGGGCAACTCCGTCGCCGTCGTCGCCGTCGTGCGTACGCGCCCACGAGCAATACCGCTAGCCATGATAACCATGAGAAAATCAACTCATGGGTTTCTTTTTCTTTCCTATATGAGTATGGGGCTCCGCTTGGTGGCCCTTCGGGCCGCCGGAGGTCCGCTAAAAATTACAATTTCCGAGAAAAGAAGAATAGCCAAGTTATGAAAGAAAGGGAAAATACCTACAAAGGAGATGTAAGCATTCTAAGCCCACCGTGCCTCCTACCGGCAATTAGGCGCCAAAAACACAAAAGCGCGCGCGCACACGCACGCACGTAACTATAGCTTTGAATGTGATTGGCTTATTGAACTGTCGGATAACAAACTATCCAATAACAAACTGTCCCTTAACAACTTGGCAAGTGAAAAATAGGAGTTTTTTAAACCAATCACAATCGAGGAAATTATAATTTTATGATTAGTGTTAAAAGAAAATAAAAATAAAATAAAAAACATCACCAAGAACCGATATCAAGGAGACTCCCCTCGCGTATTGAGGTTCAGAAGTTTTAACAAGCAGCAGGACTCATTGTAAAATGACAATCAAAGCACGATGTCATCATCTGCTCACTGTGAGAATTTTGCTGCCTAGATTAAAATACATATTATATTATATATAAGAGGAGGTAATGTGTCGAAAGCTTGTACAGAACTTTGGTTAAATTACAGGACAAATAAGTAAAGATAGGTAAAATGACTTGTTGCTTTTGTTCTCTTTAATTTGTTTTGTCCTTCGACCCGATCTGCACTTTCTGTAGTGACCTTATACAACCAATTGCTGGTTTTCAGTGTCACGCAATTCAAAATAGATCAAAAATAAAAATCAAAACCGGTCAATAGAGAAAGTCCAGAATCTGGGAAATGAAAGAAGGTAAATATGCAAAGACTCTCGCCAAAATTTTGGTCACAGCAATTTTCTTATGCGAGATATGCGGAGAAATTTTTTTACCCAAATTTATAGAGATTTGTATGGAGACGCCATGCTGGTGCCCATCCATATGGGCACCAACATTAATACCGAGATAATAATATAGAGTTGGATGTTCAAGCCTTGACAGGAGAGGCTTGATTTATGCAAATTTTCTTTTACCGGTACCGTCACAAATCAGCTTTGGGTTAGCTTGAATAGCTCCTCGGAGATATAGGTTGTTTACCATTGATCCAAAAATTCCGGAAATTTCGGTCAGATTGAAAATGGTTGGACATTTTTGTCTCGACCAACCTGAAAACATCCGAAATAAACGGACAGGTAGTCCAGATATCCGAATAAAAAATGTTTAACATTTGCAATTCGTTACCAAACCAGCCGCCATCTAGGAACTGACCGGGTAGTCGAACTCATCTTAGGCCCTCTTGGTAAATTGGGGTTTTTACGTAAATGATAAATGATCAATCTGAACGCAGCTTACCATCAGTAATATTTGCTTACCATTTCAACAATTCGTTGACGAACCGGTTTTTCTAAGTAAATGGTAAATAACCCTGGACTACGGTGCCAGTACAAAAACAGTAATTTCGTCACTGCGATTCTAGTAAATCATCGAGTTAAAAAGATGGAGAAGAATCTTGAAGCACATCTTCTCAACAGTTAGTCGCTCTCTATTTAGGGAGATTCCTATGGATTTCTGAAAAAAAAATGTTTTAGGTAGGAAAGGTCTCGAATACATGTAATATCATGTAAATAACCATATTCGTTGACGGTGCGAAGAGCAAACCTAAGTCTTGAAAAAAGAGGTTCTAAAGTAGATGACGAAGTAATAGATATCGAAATTCAGAGGCTGAGGACATATTTGAAAATACGTTATGAAGTTTATTAATAATTCGTCAAGTTTGAACAATGAAAATTATGACCGAGACGGTGTTTGCATATCTGATCTTAATTAGCATAGATTTTTACGATTTTATCTCTCCATCTTCTCATTAGTTTTAGTTTCGGTTAATAGATATATCAAACACTCAAGACAGTGTTTGACCACATTTCCAAACACCTCGAAGTGCGTAAAAATACTCCGCTACGCGTCGTATTTTCAACTCTCTTCTCGGTGTTTGGAAAGGTGGTCAAACACGGTTTTTCGTGTTTGATATATTACATGACAAAGATCCTGCTGTTGTAAACCTTCCTTTTTTTAGATTTTTTATTACTTATGCATGACCCTTTGAACCATGGCAGTGGAAAAATAATCTAAAATAATGCTAGCTTCTATAGCTAGCCTTTCGGCGCAACATGAGACATTTCTAAAATATATTTGCAGTTGAATAACAAGCGACTTAAGGTTACAGTACACCTTCAGGGGTGTCTCGCGCGCAAGCGATGTAGCGCGTGCAGTTTAAGCTGTAGATACCTAAACCCCTATATCAAATTAAAGCTTATGGAGCTGGCTATCAAACCATACCAAGAATTTTGAAAGAAAATGAATTGTGGAATTTTTCACGACCACTAAATGCGAGCGCCTGAATCACCTTTCGAAAGCTACAAGTCAAAGCGAATTTCGTTTTTCGCCAATTTAATGTTTTCCTCGGTTTCAGGGCCCAAAGCGCTTAAAAAACGTGTCTGCGTTTTGGCATATTCAATTGCAGTAAAAAGTTACAGAACATTTTCGAAATAGGATTTAAAAAATGTGGAGTGATCGTACAAAAATCGCTCTCGAAGAAAAAGTATTTCGTCACTAACAATTCCCAGACACGCTTTTGTAGTTTATATGTTAAGCTAGCCACTGTCCAAATTTAAGAGCAATTGAACAAATTCCCTTTGAGTTATAACTCTTTAAAGTGTCTGCTTCAAGTGAAAAAATTTATTCGAGAAAGCAGCGTTAAGAAAAATTCTCTGCTTCGCAAACAAACTCCGCCCACAAACGCCTTCAACTGGGTTCTCAGATAACTAAGCCAATCAGTGCAGGGAAAGTTTACTACCGTTAACCTCCTGGTGAAATTTACGCGCGAATCTCTAAAAAACTCTTGTGTTTCGCAATGCGCTCAAGGAACCGAAGGCAGAGAGATAATTTTTCTGTAGCTCGGTTTTTCTTGAAGTTGGTCTGGCAAAATGGGGAAGACTAAAAAGGATACGAACGTTAGAGTGGCTGAGCGAAGGAAACAAACAAAAGAAAGCGCCGAGAGCAACTGTGTGTGGGAAACTGTGCATGGATAATATTTCAAATGGTCTCAATGAGTCCGACGATTCGTCGATATCGGACTTATCAGAAGAGTCTCTGTCAGCATCCCTGTTATTGCTGTCAAGTTCCGAAATTTTTACAGAACCTTTCTTTTCTCTTACCACGAATATTTGCCCGTCTTATACGGTAACTATAGCTTCATCCGCGTGGCGAACCTTCGCTTCTTCACCCATTGATGTATTTTCATTCGTTCTTCGCTGTTTTCGCTTTTTCGAACCGGTCCATGGTTTAAACGTGGTCTATGTTTACTTATAACTTAATAGAGACACGCCTAATACCAAAAATGCTGGGTAATCAGAACAACAATGCTGATCAACTGAGTAGTCAATTCGTGACATCCATATAGGTAATTCCCGCGAAAATCGTCTCGGTTGATTGCATACGCGCCATAGGGCTGTCAATCAAGAAGTAAACTTTTACTTCCGGTGAAAACGTAACACCGCCATTTCTCCGCCAATATTTAGCCTTTTTCAAAAATTTTTTTCAGAAATTAGAGATTATTCTTCAACCACTATTTTGACCCAAAAATCCAAATTTGAAGAAAATTGCCGACCCGAAGGTATACTGTAACCTTAATTGCATGTACGTATATTTAAGGCACTACCCCGGTAAAAGTTCAGGCTTGTGGTGTAAATCAAGTAAAAACATTAATTTCGTCACTGCGATTCTAGTAAATCATCGAGTTAGAAAGATGGAGAAGAATCTTGAAGCACATCTTCTCAACAGTTAGTCGCTCTCTAGTGAGGGAGATTTCTATGGCTGCAATAGTCGTCAATCATATCGTTGGTTGCCAATATGAAACTGGAACCACTTTAAGTCAAAACCTTGACGGACATATTTAACAAACTAATCACAGTTAATCCATCTGACAGAATAAGGAATTTAGGATTTAAGTACATGACATTCAATGTAAAGCCTCTTCAGCGACGAAGACGAAACTTTTCCAGGTATAATATAACGCGGCATCTTTGATCCTATCCACTGGTGTAATATATGACGTCAACTGCTAATTAAGCAAACCGCTTTATTTTGGCCTATTTAGCACAACAATAGCGACAAAACTATGCGTGGCTGTTTTGTAGTAACGGAGCAAACTATTGGCAACTGTTGCCGTAGAAACGGTCCTTGAATAAAGCAAATTCTGGCTTTGCTGTCACAACGGGCAAACGTAACAATACATGTTGTTGCCGTGGAAACGAGTTTATATTGCAGGAAAGCAATAAATCGGCCAAGTAACGATGGAGATGTTTTCAAAACAGATTTTAGCCCTATTATAAAAGCGTTTCCTTAGTTTACATTTTAGCCTGGTCTTCAAGTTGCTTTCGTAGTGAACTGTGATGTTCTAACGACAAGAAACAACAATAATATTTCTTATAAACACTCAACATTTTTTTTTGAGTCATGGGTTTGTTCAGCAAGTTGCACATTGGTTCCAAACGTTGTCAGTGGCCAGAGCATTAGTTACTCCAAAGAGGAATACTACGAACAAGCTCGGGTCGTATTGGCAAAAATCCCTGTGAGATACCAAGTACAAAGGAGACGAGCTCTATCAGTTGGATTGCAACCATCTTCAACCGGTATCTGGGTTTACTGGCGACCTGACTGTGATGAGACTACACAGCAAAAATGAACTGAACTAGGTGAAATCCTCACAAACATTTTACAGGAAAAAAACAAAAACCGAGGCATAACTGCAGCTGTTGGGTTGGAACTAAAAGCGAGCATCCGTCACCAACACTATCAGTTCATATCACAGTTTTGAGAGAAAAAGAAGACAGAAAGAAGAGGATGACAAGGAAGAAAAAAACTCATTATACATAAACGACGCTATGAAATAAGTTGAGTGTAAGAAAGTAGCTTACACCTTTAATATAGAGAGGGAGCAACTCAACTCAATTCTCTTGTTATTGTCGTAGTCATTTGCTTTCGGTGGCAAAAGTTTCCACCGAGGTTTTAGTAATATTTTTTATTCTGCTGTGTAATAAACCTCGAATTGAGTGTTCGGGAACGTACTAAGAGATTATCTGTAGTCTTTCTGACGCTACAGTCGAACACCTCCCTACCTCCGCGAATAATATTTTCCTAAGGTCCTTGAAATATAATATTTGTCCAATCGCGTTAAGCCTGACATCTTCGTAATGTTATATCTACAGCTGGCAAAATAAGAAAAAAAAAGGAAAAAAAAAACCTGAGCATATTATCGTTGCCTTGGTTAGTTTCCTTTGGTCATGATAATAACTCAGCGTTAAATTAACACCTACTTCGAGTTTAATAGCGAGTTTAAGAAAACCACGACGGCAACGGCAACGGGAACGTCGCTAAACAAAAGATTTGTTGAGCAGGACAATGGTTGTGCACTTGTGTCATGACTCTTCGAACATTTCTTTGCCGTCCTCTGTAAAACATCAAAGCCATGACATGACCAAATTCTGCGTTCTCTTGAGAACGTGAGCCGCAACGACCATTTTGTTTTTAAATTCCATTTTAAATTTATCGCTGTGTTCCTGACTGAGTTTTGTGATAGTTTTGACTGTGATAACAAAGTAAATGACTAAAGAGTACTGCGAGATTCGTAGGTAAAATATAAATTCATCTTTTTTAATCGACGTTATCCTGGGCGCCGCCGTCGTGGTTACTTAAACTACCCAACAGGCACCTTAAGCAACAGACGTTTTCGTTGACGACGGCGACGTGACGACCGATAAGAAACTGGGGCTAGAACGGCTTCAGGTTGCGGTCGCGACAGCAAGTTACCATCCTTAAAGAAGGATTTCTCGGGCTAGCATCATATCTTTTTGTTTTGTTCACTCCGTCTACGAGTTGAAGATAAACTATAGTTTAAAAATAACTCGATGGAATTAAACCTTATACTATTCATGTTTTACTAAGAGATGTAAAATCATTGCGAAAAATAACGAAACAATTTAAGTTTATAAACTTTGCCTGCTTTGAAATGTCAAACGTAAAGAGCAAAAATTATTTTACTTGTAAAACGTGTATTGCTAAAGCAATTAATTGCGATTTTTAACCAAAGTTTGTATCACCGCTCATTGAGAAAAAAAAAAAAAACAGGTGTATTTTCAGACTGCCAAGATTACACACACATATATTTTGAACAAAATCTCAGCTCACTGCGTTTTTCATTCGACAGACTGATCGGCCGCTCAAATACAGGAGTTTCGCCAGCTCTTTTGATAAAGAATCGTAAACAGCATTCTGCGAAGGATGCAATAATCTTGTATTTACAAGAAATAAAATCCAGGCGAGACAATTTGGTAGCGCGAAGTTTGCCAGCTCTTGTAAACATTAAAAATGTACATGTACACACTGTTCGAATACAAAATTCATCGAGTCGATTAAAAAAGCCTCTACGTTAAACGAAATACCAAGACGAGGGTATTGCCAAAATAAAATCAATGTTATTTCAAGCTATAGCAATCTACCGATTATAAGTTGAGAAAATCTGAAAAAACTAATTATACTGAGCGGCATTACGTTGGATGAAAGCAACCTCTTCGCTGAAGGCTAGTTTGACATGCCAAAAACAATTTTTCAGTCAAGAAAAAATGAGTCCAGGAATACTTCCAGAACATTGTTTTAAGCATAAAGGCAATCATTATGCAGCTCTACCTTGGTTCGGCACCAAAGTAGCACAAAAGTAAGCTAAAAGGGATCAAAACAAAAGATTAAGTACTCACGTTTTCGTCGCGACGTGAAACTCCACGTTCTCACGTTCTCGACCTCAGGGCAACGTCAGGTCACAACGTGTTGTACATGCGCAGTGACGTCTCGAAAGAAATGTCACGTTTCCGGTTGCCGACGTCAGGCCGGCGACGTCTGTTGCTTGAGGTGCCTAATAAGAATTTTGGACCCGGCGAGAACGGCAATGAATCATTTTAATTAACCCGACGTTACAACAATCGAACGATGGATTGCATTTGCTGCTGCTCCTGCTGCTGATGATGATGATTATCACTTTTGTTGTGAGATGTCGATTGTGTCGATTAATCTAACGTTTGATTTGGTTCGATTACTAACTTCGGGAATTAACAATTAGATTACTCGCGCTCAATTTCTATGATTTGATAACTGACGGGGTGGATCAGTTTGTTTTCTCGAGAATTGAACCTGATCGGAGTTTCTCCTTTCCCATTATAAAAGAAAAACGCTTTCGAGGCAACTCGAATAATATGATTAGACCAAAAAAGAAAATTAATAGCTATTTTCTTGAGTAATATGATATAGGACAAATGGAACAGCTAAAGTGATCTCTTCAGTAGAAAGAAAAGAGAAACCCAAGAAAAACAGGGACGACATATTTATCCTAGAGTGAATGGGTTGTGGCGCATGATGCTTTACTAGCGCTGTCTAATCTGTCGATAATGAAAAGACTAGAAGTGCTAGGCTTCGAACCAAGAAAACATCACTTCAGTAACAGATTTTCGTCACATTATCGAGGGACCAAAAAAGGCAACATTTTTAAGGACGTTTATTTTTTCCCACGTAAGTCCTCTTGAAGCAAACCTATAAAATATACACCTAAAAAATGCATATATGTAGACGGTTGAATAATAAATCGTTCAATTCTTCCAAAGTAACCTATTTGTAAATTCAACCATTCTATGGCCTATGCAAATGACATTTGTTTGGATAAGTTTTTTTTTTAAGCAATATTGAACTTTTTCCCGTCTTAAAATAGCCTCATCTAAACACTAGGGGTTTTTGGAGAATTCGAGACAATTATGCCAAGACACAGTCGAGGGTTTGCATAACTTTCAAGAATTCTCACAACCTCCGAGTGCTTAGATGAGGCTATGTAATCACGAAAAAGGCCCTGTGTTACTTTCATTAAATATTGCTAAAAAAATACGCGCGAACACGTGACAAACGTATTTACATACTTTCCTCTGAACATACCCATCGACCAATGAGTGCGCGCGTAATAGCTCAGTCATTCTATAAAATAAAATTGAAATGGATACATTTGATTATTGATATTTTCCTGATTAGTTGTCGTTGCTGTTAATGTTCTTCTATGTTTCTATTTATTATTTCTATAGTAGTTACAAGGGGCCAACACGTTTTCAAAGTGACATGCGTGACAACGATAACATAACCAAGAGAATTACATGAAGTCCTCGATTAACTTTTTTTCCAGCTAAACTCCCTGGGCACTTTTCATTCGTCGAAAGAGTCTGGTTTGAATTCTCCAGAATTTCCAGTGCCGAACGGAATAGCATTTTCCAGAATTTCCGAAAAAGACCAGGAATTTTGATTTTGATTTTGGATTTTCTTGCCGAAATTTCCAGAACTTTCGGTTGAATGACTCGCTTTAAGGAAATTCAACAATTTGTGGAGATTTTCGTACCAATTGTCCCCGTTTCAAAATTTTAGGAATTTTTGGTTGAATGGAAAACGTCCTGTGTTTCACTTCTTCTTCTTTTTTAATTCAGCGAGTTACATCCGATCTTAAGGATTGAGCTCTGTAATTGAATCAGAAAAATGCCTTTGGTTAAAAGTACGTACTGTGTTTTTAAAAGTATAATCATTGTCATTATGTCATTATGTGGAAGTGATATTATGATTTATTAAACCGTCTTTATTAATTAAGACTCTCGTGTGCGTCAAAAAAATCTTACGGGGGCAAATAACCTTTCAATGGAGTGTACGAGACGATGACAATCCGTAACAATCTGAAATACCTGTATGACTAGTTTTTCTTCGAGTCGCGTTGTTATAATGTATTGTGTTGTTCCTTGCACTCACTAGCTTTTAGATTATCAAATAAGTACTCTTAAAAAATGAAAATAATTACCCTAGAATTTGTGAAAGTTCGAAAGCTCCAGAAATAACAATAACATGAAGTAAATGTGAATTTATGAGTTAGCTGATTAATAATGTCGCTGACTGGGTCAAAAGCCAGACATTCATCAGTCTTAGAAATATAAACGCTGGGTTCTCTTTTGGACGTGCAACGAACGAGGGGTAAATGCTAACCCTGCCTTGCCTCCTTGAAAATGGTACCCCCTATAATACCAAAACGTTCTTGCCTGTTCATTTGTTCGTCGTTGAGATTTTGATGTGCGAACTGTGTCTCCACGTCATGAGGATTGAGTAAAACTGGATTTTTTTTTCTAAGCGGTATTGTATAATTGATATTTGTCAGTAATCATCATTCTGGATTATTTTTACTTGCTATTTTCCAACTTCCTTAAAAGCTAAGAAATCCAACATGTTAGATCCATGATTGTGGATATTATGACGTCATATGACGTGAAAACCAACATGAGTGGGTCAGGACGGTGCCATGAGTTTTCTTGCACGACTGAGACATAATTCTACTTACAGAGATTGATGATCATTTCTCCAATGTTTTCTCTTGTGTTTTAATATCGGCGAGAGAGTAAAGCATCAATAGCTCTGTTTGTGTCTCCTGATTGTACTTATTGCTTAAATGTCTGCCCCGAATGTTAAGTCTGTGCCAGAAGTCGCGAATTCTCCACTTTTTTTTTCTATACGTCTGGCTTGAAAAAGGTAGCGCAGCTTCATATGTAGTTGATCATAAGGAGTACTCCCTTTGGATTCACAACTGTGATATTTAGAAGTATAGAATATGGGTTATAAGTTAGTCTGTTACATTTAACATAAATGAAACCGGCTTAAGAAGATAAAAATTTATAAAATCAGGAAAGACAAAGACATTGTGCCATACTTTTGTTATTAATTCACTGTAGAACATTAACAATGTATAATTAAAAATGAAATTTTGGAACATAACATGAAAAGAAATAATAACCAAGCTTTTGCACTCTTCAAAATTCATGGTATGTTCTTTTAGCCATATCGTGAGTTCAGCAACATCTAATCAAAGTGCGAAGGCTCGCGAGTATATCTCATAGACGTTCACCGTTCCTATTGCTACAGTGTGGCTGATAACACAACATAGAACACTCTTCAAAACTAATTAAGTTTAAGAGCTCCGTGTAAGCAATTGATATTTCAGTCTTTCAAGCTTTAGTTTTCCCTAATTTTAATAGTTCCTTTTATTATGTTAAGATTTTCCAATGACTTAAATTACATTTAAAATTGTTAAATTGTCCTGAAACACTCACCGGGACTAAAATTTAATGAGTCCTGGTAGTTGTAGTAAAATGACGCCACAAGCAAACCGGCGTTTCCTTCAGTTTCACTCGTGCATGCAGCAGTGTTATAATTATTTGACTTTTAACGTTGGTATTCCAAAAATATGGTTCAGGAAAATAATACTGTTATGGAGAACGGATGTAAATATGTAAGTCTCTGGAAACTTCTAGAATGTCAAGTCACGTAATGTTTGTGCCAGAATAATGTCATTATAATGTAATGCTACATAAATAGAAGCTCCAAGAATGTTCTAGAATATTACATAAATGTATATAAAGAATCATCTAGGTAGTATAGATTGTCTCGTTGTTGTTCTCGAAAGAGACCGAGAGAAGAAGCCATAAAGTCTCGTGAGTAGTTCTCGGTAGAAACCGAGTGGAGAAGCTATAGAGTGCTATCGTTATTGTAAAAGCTATTGAGGAACTGTGTTCAAGGTCAAGTGGACCGCAAGGAGATCTCTTTGGAGACACCGAGATTTGTTGTGAGCTCGTGTCAGTGGTGACTTAAGTTTAGCAGTTTGGTAGTAGATTGTATTGTTAAGAAATCACTCCTTTGCAGCTAAGATTATATTTCTTATTGTTAAATAAATAAGTTGGGTTCGTAGAACAGTTTCGTAGTATATCTTTCTGGCGGTCAAGCGATACCGTAACAACACATCCGTTGTAATTGGAGGCGGGTTCATGATAAAAATAAACTTTGAACAGTTTAATTACAGGAGTTATTAAACCCTGCAAATTAAACAACCCTGCAGTGGGTGGGGTCGTTCTCTGCGATGAGTTGTGCCTGCATGAGTAGATGTTCAGGGTGAAAAGGACCAGTCGATTCAAAGCCCTTGTCCGGTTAGAAGAAATTCCTTTAGCCTAATTAAAATGATTAGACGTGCTAGGCAATTTTGTAGGCATGTGAATTTTTGCGAGTGCATTTTGAGTCTATACAGATGAACCTCTCTACAACGGCCACTCTAGCCGTTCTACGAAGGCGGTCGTTGGAGGTGTAGGTTTCAATAAGAGTAAAATTAATGGGTCGGTTTACGGTAGGTAAGAAAAATTCTAAAGCATAAAACCAATTGAAGGGCTGACCGGACGGCTGAAAAGGGTAAATTTAATGCCCAATATTTCGGTTAGACAGCTTAAAAAAAATTTAAAATGATACTTAAGGAAATATGTCGTGGTTATAGTGAGGTGTACGTTATAGAAAGGTGGCCGTTGGGGTTGGTTGAGCTGTTGTTTTTTCCCTTCTTAGGCTTTTGCTTCATCGCGAGAGAGCACATGGAAAATAGCGCATGTTTATTTTTCCATTCGCGCATACCCACAATTCCTTTCGTCTTCGATCTTACCGGCGACAACAATTCCTTGCGTTTAAGTGTTAAGTGTTTAATTTCCCCCGTATGCATCAATTAGATCTGCTGCCTCGTTCGTTCGCTTCAGGTTCACTCACTGCGGTAGCGATAACTATGACAATCCATGCACCCTCATTAGTCGAGAGCTATGGTCGACGAGAGTATGGACGATAAAAATGACATAACCAGTAGTACAACGCAAGACAACCTTTGGACGTGACATAACAAACTGTCACAACTGTCACTGCAGTGAATTGTTAAAAATCGATTAAGACACCTGGGCAAAATTTTCGACGTAAACATTGGTTTCAAGCAGAAAAGTTATCTGTGTGCTGTCGCGTGCGCACTCGCAATTTTGCACTCATTTCGCCACTAACTCATTGGCGAAATTTTCGTTGTTATTATAAAAAGCAAATGAACCACATTTTCCATGGTCAACACTCTCCTAGACCATAGAAATGACACCATAAAATATCAAAAACTTTACAATGAAACCACTCGCCCACGGTTCCTGGTGGTAGCGTGTGCCATACTGACAATAACGTCATTTCCACTGTTTTTTCTGCAAGATTATCGCGTACAGCGCACACAGCGAGGTAATACGAGGTGCTTAACACAAGTCACTGCTTTATTCAACAATTGATATAAAACACTCAGTGCCATGTATAATGATGTTTTATTGCAAATTGGTTGATTTCAGTTTCACCTCTGTTAATCAATAACAATCAGTTATTCAGTGACGGGAGAACTTTAAGAAATTAGTGATCCTACAAACACTTCAATAAGTTCTAATTTTAGCAATGTAGTCACACTGGTTACTAATGTGCCACTATTGGTTACCAATGTGCCACATCGGTTACCAATGTGCCACATCGGTTACCAATGTGTCACATCGGTTACCAATGTCCTCCATTGGTTACCAATGTGCCACACTGAGTGCACGTGTGCCATACTGAGTTACCAATTTGCCACAAGAAGGTTACCAATGTGCCATTTCATCAAGCTCTCTCTCTCTTTCTCTCTCTCTCCCTCTCTCTGTTTTTGGTTCCTGTCTCTTCCTTATAGTGCTTTGCGCCTCAATGATACATGCTCAAAATTTTGGGTCGCTGTTAAAAGGGATGACTCGGAAGGACCTCATTAAATATTTAAAACACTGACGTCAGTTGATGCGTCCCGAAGAATGTTCGGCAGCTACCAATATGGCAGCCAAGTGTTGAGGCGGTTGTGAGAAATCCCAATTCTTTCATATATTGTACTTCTCAGTTCTCTGTGAAATTATTATCATTTAAGGTAGGTATTAAGGATTCTATAAATGTAAAATTTTTGTTCTTAGTAAAGTTTCTATCGTGAAAATGTCTAAACACGTATTTTTGCAGTCAAGAGGAGTCCCTTCATGTTATCCGTTAGTCCTCCTGAGTCATCGCGGTGTGTAAAGATCTTATGGAATATATTTTATTTCTAGACAATTCAGCAATTAAAGCCAAAAAATTTATAATAATAGCATTTCATTGTCAATCTTCATAAAATGATAACAAAGCCTAGCTGTAATTTCCTTGATTTTTCATTATACATCACACTATACTAAATAATATAAATGTAAGTTATAGATTTTTTTCTTTGTAAGAAGTATTTTGTGGAAAACATATAAAAATGCATTTTTGAAGTCGAGAGGGGTTCTTTCGAGTCATCCCGGTGTAAATAGTTCATTCATCGAACAGATTTTATTTCTAGACAATTCAGCAATTAAAGCTAAAACATTTATAGTATTTCAGAGTTGATCTTCATGAAATAATTGTTTGCATAGTATCGAAGCTTAGCTAATTTAAATTAAATATTTTTTTCTTTGCAAAGTGTATTTTGTGCAAAACTTGTATTTTTGCAGTCAATAGGGGTCCTTTTGAGTCACCCCTTGGTCCTTTTGAGTCATCTCAGTGTGAATTACTCATATCAAATATATTTGTTGAGGAATGTTTTGCAACATAACAATTATATGTAAAAGCTTCAGAGGTGTCTTTCTATTCAACACTAAAGCAAATAGATTACAACATCATTTATCATTACACATGGCAGAACCTTGCATGGAGAGTTAATGTCTATAATACAACACTTGAAAATAATTGAAATAAAATGAAATCTCATGCCCAAATACTAATCTTCTTTACATTTCTGTTTCCTGTTATTATTATAGAGGAGTGGGTATCAAAAGTGAGCAACATCCCCCCTCCCCCCCGCAGGGAATTCATCCTTGACGTGGTTAGGGAGTTGAAATTTGCCATCACTAAGCTATAGTAAATGGAGTTAAAAAATTGTGACAGCATATTGAAGGAGTGGGAAGGGATTTGGGCAAGCTGTGTTTGTATGCTTGTTTGTGATATCCTGGCTGGAGGAAAAAGGCCAGCCAAAGATGTGCAGTGTATTTTGAGGAAAAATATACAGTGCTGCCTCTATTTCCTTTGACGAAGTATTGTAACGCGCGCAAGCGACAACGACTTCCACTCAAAGAGTCCAACAGCCAGCGGTTTAATTACTCGACTCCTCACGTTTAGCTTACTTGTACAGGGCAAGTCTACTAACACACACGGACTACCACATAACGTGAGTCTCTTATACATCCTGTATTACGAGTACATTGCGCATTCCGTGCTCGCCATATAACCGTCTTATAGTCTTAGAACTTGTGCGAGGATACACTCAAATACAATCGTTCTACATCTTAGCACGGGCACCTCAGCTCGTGCAATTACTATATCAATTTCATTAGATTTCCCCCCTTCCAATAAAAGAGATGCGTCCTCGCATCAAGGATCATTCTAAAGCCAACAACGCTATTTTACATAATCAAAAACAAAAACAACAACAACAACAAAAACAACGACGAAGGAGAAAGCATTGATTTGAAAAACATCCTTCCCGAAAATACCTCCACTGTAATTTGGAACCGTTGAAAATGTCTTACTTAAACTTAATTGTAACTTAAATATAACTATGAACCGTTCCAAATGTCTTAATCACACTGAAGTGTTAACTCTTGACTTAAATGTAACTTAAGTGTAACTAGGAACCGTTCCAAACCTCTTAATCAAACTGAAATGGTAACTCTTGACAAATGGCACTCCTGGATTCAACTTTCAAAATCATTGGCTGGACATATGCCTTTCGAGAAACGGTTTCAGGCGGTGATGGTGAAAAAACTTTGGCTTCCCCTTGGGGGTCCTCTGGATCCGATATACTACGTCCGTAACTTGTTTGGTAACTTCCCAGAGACTCTCCCATGGAGTTTGCAGCTTAGGGCTTCTGCCTTTCTTACTCTGAGGATTGTACAACCACACCTTCTCCCCATCCCGATAAGAATTTGCTCGAGATCTTTGGTCATATAATCGCTTCTGTCGTCGGCTTGCAATGTCCAAATTGTCACGAGCGAGCTGGTGTACTTTTCTGACCTGTTCCCTCAGGTTCCAGGCAAAGTCGGTGGAATCTGGTGGTGTGACTGGAACCGGAGGAGAACCGAACGCCAGATCTGCAGGTAGCCTAACATCGCGTCCAAACATTAGCTCGTTTGGTGCACAGCCAGTGCTTTCATGTATCGCAGACTGATAAGGCATGGCCAAAAAGAGGTAGTCGCTAATCCCAGTTTCGCTGGTTTTCTTGGACAAATTTGGATAACATAGCCTCCAATGTACGATCTAGTCGTTCCATCATCCCATCTGATTGTGGGTGCAAGGGGGTTGTCCGAGTTTTCTCGATATCCAGAAGCCGAGAAACTTCCTTAAACAGCAGCGATTCGAAGTTACGTCCTTGGTCAGTGTGAACTTGCAAGGGAACACCAAACCTGGAAATAACCTCAGTGACCAAGGGATGTGCCAAAGCTGCTGCAGATTGTTCAGGCATGGTAAGCGTCTCCACCCATTGCGAGAAAAATGTACCGAAAATGTACCAAAATGTACCGAATTACCCGGTCTGTTTCCGGCAGAGGTCCTAATACATCAATGGCGAGCCTCTCAAGGGGTGCCTCCACATTGTAAACTTTAAGTGGGGTTTGAAACTTTTTCTGCGGTTTTCTTCGAGATGAGCACTTTCGCAGGGAGTTTCGGAACCACGCCTTTACATCACGGCTGCTTCCACACCAGTAGTACCGCTGCTTGACACGCTTTAGGGTCTTCTTCACTCCCAGATGACCGGCCTTCACTGAGTTACGCAGAGACAACAACAATTTTTCTTGAAGACTCTTAGGAATGACCAATTTTAAGCTTTGCTCTTGTCGGAGACTTGCGACCTCCCACTTGCAGTACAGAATTCCTTCCTTCAGGATAAGTCTCTCAAACTTTGCCCAATAGCCTTTATGCTCTGGAGAAAGAGAAGAAATCTACTCCCACTTAGGTCGTCCCTGTCCAGATTCCAGCCAGCATATTACGGGTGATAAGATGGATCGCATCGTTACTCATTTTGTAGTTCTTCTCTCGTTATTCCATCAATCCAGCTTTCCATTTCTTGAGAGGAACATGCTCCTAAATTACGTTCCCGACTTCCATTCCTTGTAACTGCACCACAAAACGAATCATCCTCGGGTGTATGCCTTGCCTCGATTCTGTCGGAAATCCACACTCCGCACGACTGCATGGTTGCCTCGACAATGCATCTGCATTCCCATGCTTGGCTCCCGGACGATACACTACCTCATAGTCATAAGTACCCGGATTTCTAACCATTGTGCCACTTGTCCTTCCAAACTTTATCTATTTATTCATTTTATCTGTTTAGGAGGCACTGTCCAGTAAAGTGTTAATACTATGCACAATTTTGCAAAAACAGAATGTAAAATATGGGCGAGGAAAATTGCATAACTTCCGTATAGCTTCAGTCTGTTATTGCCTTTTCTTTTTCTCTTCAATAAAGCTTTTTGTAATATGTGTAGCTATAAAACCTATAGAATATAGGTTAAGCCACTACACGACGTATTTTCTTCAAAGAGAACAGTCAAGATCAGATACAGATTAAAATGATCATGTTCTGCCATAAATGTATCTTACAATGTATTATATCAGTAACATTTCTATGCGTATCACGAGCAAACAGTTATATCACGAGTTATATACAGTTATATCACAACTGTATCACGAGCAAACAGTTATATCACGAGTTATATCACAGTTATATCACGGCTGTTTCACGAGCAAACAGTTATAATGCCGGACAGTATATAAACTTGGATATGCATATATGGTATTTTCCCTAATTAAATCTAATAATTAAATCCAACTGTATTTCTATCAATTTTTTACACTGATCCCTTATACCGCTAAAACTACACTTCTTCCCAGTTATGAATATAAATAGCACTACTGGGATGGCGGTACTTCTTCAATCATAATCCGGGACACTGAATTCCATCCTGTATAAGCGTCACCCAGTGATTCACCGTGAGCACATTTGCCTACCCAGAGTTCAACGCTGACTGTGCCCCGTGCAAGGTTCTCACAATAACCTTCAAAGAAATGATTACGATGAATATTAGAAAGCCCTCCACGCCAGTAAGTGTAAACAACTGACTCGATCGGCAAGGGACCACTACATTCATTGCCATTAAACTTAAAATACCATCTGTTGCATTTTTGATGTGAATAGACTCGAACGTTTCCGTGGTAGGAGACTCTTAGAGCGGTATTGTAGTGCAGCTTGTTGAAAGAACATTCCTGAAATATTAAAAAAAAAAATGACCAAGGATCGGTTTGCATACTGACACAGCTTACAAAGGAATAACTGCATGCATAAATTAGGGAGGTTTAAGCAAAAGCTGTAATACCACATAGATAGCAGACTACACTCTTTTTTTATAAGAAAATATTTTATAAGAATATCGAAGCCGAAAATTGCGAAATACTAAGAATATTTTAAGAATAAACGAGAGGCTGTGATTTGAAATTAAAGGAATATAATTTGTCTGTTGAAAATGTGTAAATACAACACAATGATATGCTTTTAAATAAACTGTATCAAAATCTTCGTTTCTGTAAACGGTAGAGCTAGCAAGAAAAAAAAAAAGCACTAGTGGTATGTTCGATACTAATAACATTTCTGAAAGAAGATATGTCCCTCATTTCAGGCTTTAATATCCGCAGGCTGGCTCCAACATCCAGACACCAAATACATTCGAAAACAGAAATCAGAATATTTACTAGAATATTTTCATCCTAAAATCGGCAGGAAAACAAGAATATTCAGCCTCCGCTGAAAAAACAAACAAACAAACAAACAAACAAACAAAACCCTTATTTAAAAAAAAAAAAATGTGTACTTGTAGTTCCTCCGTCGTTCGTCACGTGAAAGAACACCGCGAGAAAAAAACTTACCGTGCGAAATCCTAAGGGCGCAAAGGAGTGTGATGTCCTGCAGGAATGTTTATCTTGATCTCCGAGAATTGAAATCTTTCAAATCGAAGTGTTGGAATCGCATCTCGCAGGCCATGATGTTATTGCGATTCTGTCAACAGGCTTGGAAAAGAGTATTGAACTCTGTTTACACTAGAGGAGTTTCCGAATTCGTAAATGTTTCCGGATTCATCAATTTTAGAGTATTCGGATTCGTAGACGTTTACACTGAAAGGATATTCGGATTCCTGACCATTAACATACAATGACAACTCAGAGAACATTCATGATGGAATGGTTAACAAGCTGTTTGTTGCCTCCACAACGAGAAACAAAATACCGCCAAAAAGAAGGCTAGGAGTAGCTTGAGACAGTCTGAAGTTTCCTTTCCACTCGCTGACCTCGCTATTGTTAGGCCCAGTTCATACGTCGCATTTCTGCCATGTCGAATTCAATTCAATTAAGTGCGGCAGAAATGCGACTGTGGATGCATACGTCGCACTTGTGTCGCACTTAATTCAGAATTTATACTGTCGGGTATGTCGGCCAGCGGAAAATGTTTAAACGTAGAGTATTCAATATGGCGGACGAAATACTGAGCGACGAAGGACTTTAATTTTGCTAAACATTGTCCGCCAATGGAACGAGAAGGAGAAGGCTGACAACGGAGCAGTATGTGTTGCAATATGTTCAGGTTGCATTAGGTCGAGAATGGCTAAGTTTCTTCTTTTTCTTTGGCGGGAACACATTTACGCATGCTCAATACATTAACACAATGTATGCATTAGATTCGACACGGCAGAAATTCGACGTCTGAATCGGTGTCGCATTTCTGTCGGATAATGCGACAAGAACGGTCGAACGTGCGGCCGAAATGCGGCAGCCGACTCAGACGTCCAATTTCTGTCGAATTTAATTCGTTGAATTGAATTCGACACGGCAGAAATGCGACGCATGAACCGGGCCTAATTCATCATGTTGTCCCACCAGTCATTTGTTCTGGTCTTCTCCAGAACCGTCGAGGTTTTCGATCGCGTGCCATCGTCGTCATCGCTTATCAAGTGTGGAGGACGACTACGATGTTTGCGTCGAAATTTTCGGTTTCTGAAGAATATGACAGAGACCATAATAAAAGTGATTTCCTGGACCTAAAGCAAAATGAGGCAACCAGCGACCGCCATGAATATGACAACGACTATATTACCAGATCCGCCATTTGGTTCTACTGTAAACTCAAAAGATCACAGACTGAAAATATTCGTATTCGAGAGAAAATCGTCGAGAATATCGTTTACACGACAAAACTCTCCGGATTCAAAGTTCCTACTTTAAATTCCGGATTCAAAATCTCTGGAGACACGACCAAACCGGGGAGTTTTTGTATCGGATTCGTCCACTTGTGTGTAAACGGCGAAACGAATCAGGTAGTAAAATGTTCCGGATTCGTCACGAATTCGCAACAATTTCCTCTAGTGTAAACCTAGTCCTATTTATCAAGTGTTTTTGAAGGTTTTCGCTTTGAACCAGAATGCGAGTGGGTTAGTGATTTCGCCGCTCAGCAACCACAGAACAAGTCAGTGAACTGACGGTGCTTGACCTTTATGCACGATACAAAATGCATGATAGGCTCGATTCCCGCTGCGCTCGCAAATCTGGTAATCGAGCCTAAATGTATGACCGGTGGGGGAGGGGGGGGGGGTACTCCCTTATATGGGCTATATAGGTACGTGTGGCCCCAAAGGGCATGGCTTTTCAGTTTTAGTCATAAATAGGGTATCGAGTTTAGCTGATTTTGGCCATTTTGGTCATAAATAGAGTATGGCGTTTGCATTGTAGCCCTGATATGGGTATGTTTTTAAGAAAAAGCCACTTTTTCATCATTACCGTAAAGAAGATAAACAAAAGCCCTTAACAAAATATGTTTACAGTAATTTAACATTGGTCTGTACTAGGGAACTAATTATAACGCACGCCTGAAACAACGTTTTGATTTAAGGTCTAGGTCATAAACAGGGTTTCGAATTTTTGGTCAGGTCATAACTAGGGTGGGGAATATCGCAGATTTTGGTCATAAATAGGGTAAGGACTTTGGGAAGGGGGCCGCACACCCCCACCCGATTTTTCTGGGAATACCCTCCCCCCCCCCCCGGATGTATGACAGCCATTTCTGAGTGAAAGGTTGGTTGTGCGCCTCTCTGGAGCGATGTCTGTCGGAGAAATTTCAGGATTTGCTGACATCCGAACTCTTGACGCCTGACATCAAAATGTTTGTTGTCAATGAATCATTGCACACGCTTGAAACATAGTAAATTAGATGGGATGCTGATTTACTTGTAATTAGTTTGAACGATGTATTAGTGAGATTAACATGTAAACGTAAGCTTATCTTGTTTTCAATGTGCTTACTAACCTCTTTTTCTGAGATAAAAAAAAAAAATAAAACCTAAGTCAAATCGTTGAAGTTTCTTCCTCGTTTGGTGAATCTGTTCTGATTAAATTTCCAGAATTTCCTAAACGTGGCAAACCGGATATTCGCCTGAACATTCCGTTATCGGCAAATATGTCATCACAGTTCGGTGATCTTGCGATGCACGAAATCCACTCCCTTCAGATATAATATTGTACCTCACGAATTCAACAACGATCCAAATTTTAGTGACACATTTGTCACTCGCTCGGTTTTGATTCAGATACGTTTTTTGTCGGGAGAAAAACCAAGTTCTGTGACCAAGACTACATTTTGACGCTCCTGCTTGTTTTAATATCTAAACACATAATGAAATTCTGCGTTTGAAATCTTCGTAATAGCTTTTAGAGTTACGCCTACAGAAGCGGCAAAACGTGTTGCGAGATGCCCATTTCGTCTTCTTTTCACAACGTCTTTGGCAGTAGCGGACTTGTAGAGCGATTTTCTTCGACACATCTCCCGAGGTTAAGCGGTAATGAAAAGAAGCCAAGATGAAGAATCCTATTGAATACGGTTAAGAAGAGCAGAAGTTTACATGGAAAAACTCTGTCGGCCAAGAAAGGTCAAACTCTTTGGCTTTGTCGGTAGTTTCTCGCCCGCAGGATTTCGCGTCTTTTTTTTTTTTTTCCCGCGGTTTTCTTTCGCGTCACGCATGACGGACTAAGCGAAAGAGAGACTAATCGTAGGCTATATACATAGGTAGGGTACAATCCTATCAATCAATCAATTGTCCAACCAATTAACCAACCAACTAACAATCAATCAATCAATCAGTCAGTCAGTCAGTCAATCAATCAAACAATCAATCAAGTAAGTATCAATCAGCGAATCAGTCAATCACGGAAATCAATAAATCAATCCATCAATTAATCGATGAATCGATGGATAACTCATATCAATCATCAAGCCTAAAAAAAAGGACTTCAATTTTATTATTTGCAGTGCAGAAGAAGACAAGTTACTTTTCGTCATCTCGGGGAGCGTTTCCATCTGTTTGTATATCATTAGTTCCAGTTCGAACATTTGACTTGTTTTAAGTTTTCAGTACAGTCAGACATGATTTTACTTTTCAGTGCCAGCGATCATGTAGGACAGATATAAACATTTATTACGTTTACCAAACTTCTTACCGGCCTACACAACGATGAAGTGGGTTCAAAAAGACCAATATGCCCAGTAATGGGATCATTGGAATTTACTTCCTCATAGACCGCAAGTTTTAAGCCGAGACGTTTAGTAGATCCTAATACGATAACTTACCTTTATTTTACCGTTGTCAATATCCGTTTGAGATCGCCATGCGCATTGTTTCCAATTAGCCCTCTGTCTTGGGTCCCTGTTTGGTGTATCTCCTTTCTCTCCCTTTGTTCCAATGCCAATTTCTCCTTTGGATCCTTTTAAGCCCCTGGGGCCAACATCCCCAGGGATACCTGCACTTCCTTTTGCTCCCATCGTACCGTTTTCTCCTTTTTCTCCCATCTCCCCCTTGGATCCTTCAGGACCCCGTGGTCCAATTTTCCCTGGGATTCCTATAGCGCCTTGTGAACCCCGCTTTCCGATGGTGCCCTTCTCTCCTTTGAGGCCATCTCTACCCGGAGCACCCGGAGCGGCCGGAGCTCCCGGTATTCCTGGGGCGCCATTTGTTCCGGGCATTCCCGGCATTCCTGGTATTCCAGAAGGAGGATATGGCTGTTGAAGTCAAAAAGGAAATGTTTCTATAAGCCGTAAAATGTTCATAATCGGTTGCTCTGGGAATTACGCTAAAGCTCTACTGATAAAGCTCTGTGCTAACTTATGAAAAAAGTTTCAGTTGTTTAATCTTGTTCCTTTATTTTCACTTTGCTTTTCTTGTTCGCCGTACGTTGTAACTGAATACCCTCAAGTCGAAAATTACGCGCTCCTTAAGAAATAGTCCTGTACCTACCTTGCATGTAGAAGTCGAAGCGTTTGACTTCAGTTCCTTGGCGTTTGTTCTTGTCGAGGACGACAAGAAAACAGCAATAAACAATGAAGAGAAGACATCCATTATGTTTAGTCGCATGTGGTTCTTACGAACTAGCTTGCCTTCAAAACGTTGAGAAAATGAACTTTGGAAGAGCCAAGGAGATGTTCTTTATTATGTATATTCCCGTTCTTTCAGCTCGATTCCGCAAAACAGGAACTTCATTCCAATCTGAAACGAAACGATTGGTTACCTTTGGCTCACGTGTAGTGCGCACATTAGCAGTAGAACTAACGATCGTGCCGTGTCCTTTCAGCACGATTCCGCAAAACAGGAACTTCATTCCAATCTGAAACCAAACGATTGGTTACCTTCTGCTCACGTGCAGTGTGCACGTTAGCACTAGAATCAACGTGGCATAAGAGCTTAGCTGAAACACGTTTCAATTCTAATCTTCATTTTCATTTTACAGCTAAACTCATGACATCCAGTAACTTTGGACCAGGCTTGTCGTTCCGTACGCGTCCGCCTATTCTGTGAAACTATTTCAATTATGAGAGGCTAAAGAAAATATGGAAATAAAAGCCCTTACTTCTATAAATACTCTGACACTTAAAACTGTCAGCCATTCAGATCATGTTATTTTACCTGAGAGATTAAGCGCAGTAACATTGCTACTACTGTAGCCGGGTAACTGGTAATCAATAACTCCATCTATGTTATGGATAACCGCATGTGGTATCATTATCAGCCGATCGTGCCAGATGTAAATACATTTTCGCGATGGTATTTTATTGTCGCATTCCTCATTGCATTTTCTGTGTTAGGTGTCGGAGGATGCTTATTACGAAGTTGTGGTTGGTCGCTTTTTGCTATTAATACTTTACGGCACTTTCGCTTGACCTCTCTCACTTGCGACCCTATGCTGATTATCCTTCGAGCCGGTTCACGTTCTGTATTTTAAACGAGTAAATCCGCCCGACCACCCTCTTTCAGATATGTTCCTTTAATCTATTCCTGTTAATCCATTGCCTGATACTGTATTTGTTTTCACGTATTTCCAGGCGGCCGATCGTGTCAGATGTAGAAACGCGAAAGAACAGTAATAAAACTTCAGGAACACCGCCGAAACAAAGAAAAGTACACGAGTGCATGTGTGATGTTGTTTATGTGCTTCGATGTGAATCTGTTATTTTTAAAGTAGCAACCCTTCGTGAGCTATTGTTGTTATTATTTTTCTTTTTACTTAGCAACAAAACAACAAGGAAATTGACATGTGTTAGACTTATTATCATAGCGCAACTAAACTAACTAGTTCACGGTGTAAATTAAAGTTTACCCGCTTCAGAATACTAACAACCAGGGCACTAGCTATGAAAATAATGGCTCCAAATTTAAAAAAAAAAGTCGCCGCACGTGTTTTATCTGGCTTGGACTAGAAGTGAAACCTAGACAGAGATATGTATGTGACAAGACACCGCCTGATCCGGAAGTGAACAAAAAAACAAAACAAAACAAAACAAAAAACAATGCAGGCTAGCAATGAATGAGGTTACTACATCGTACCGGAACTATCTATTTAAGCAATGGACCACAAGTTTTTATGGTTTATCATGCCTCTAAACAATAGAAACTTGTAGTCTATTGCTTTTATATAATAATTCAGAAGACACGCGAAATTTCCATGAGTTTACTGGCACAATAAACCATAGCTGATTGTGTCCCGAAGTTGTACGGTACACAAAAGACTCTCGATGTTGTGAACAATTCCCGGGTTTTATGACAAAACGAAACGAAAATAATACAAAATAGTTTCTCTCTCGATCCTCGTGTTGTTTGCGTTGTGTTCGTGTCTCTCCTCTCTTACCTATTTCACAATACTTGTCTCTTATTACAATTTCACTTGTCAATCATCTTTAATCATCTAAGAACTAAATATGACATCCGGTTGTAACGCTACGCAGTCACGACAGTTCCCGTCAATTGACCACTCAGAGAGCGCGCATTCATTTAATTATGATATAAACGAACAATACCCACCGTAAGCTCATCCAGTGTTATGTTAAGCTCGACAACCATCAGCGTTGTCAGCGATAGAATCAGCGTCGCATCAGAGCGTAGGTGAGAAAGGTATCAATTCTAATCTTCAGTTTCACTTTTCAGCTAAACCTATGACGGTAAGCAACTTTGGATCAAACTTATCGGTCCGATTTAAGTCATTTACAATTCTTTAACTACCCTACGACTATAGGCCAATGTTTTCCCATTTTTGCTCTAGAAATGATTAAGAAAGCCTTTAAGAACGAGGATTCCTTTGGAGTCCGCACGCGACAAAAAGGGATTGATAGAGTCTTTATACAATATTACCGTATTCTAGTCCCCAGAGCCGCTTGTCCCTCTTAGCCGGCGGAGCCTTGGCACGAGGAGAAGATGGCTCTAACCCGAGACACATCATTTGATTGGCTAGATTTTCACTAAAAGAAAGTTTATTTCCTAACTGAAAGAATCCTCTGGTTGGTTTCTGGCTGAAATCTTTCGATTACAGACCTTAGCAGATATATATAAAAAAATAAATAAATAAAAAAAAAAAAAACCAAGGGAATTTAAAACAGAAGTAAACTTTTGATTGCAATTGGCATTCATTATTTTTCGTTATGGAGGACTTCGCAGAAAGGTTACCCTATAAGTCCGAGATTTGCTTGGTTCAGTGAATCTTTCGTTTGGCAACATATTTAATTGGACTTCTCGCTGAAGAAAAAACAGTTTGGCACAAACAAGAGGCCCCTTCTTGTTTTTGAAAGTCGTATAATTACGGTTAAGAAACATAGAAAGTGTTGAAAATTCTCGTGGTTTTTCTTTTCGCTTTTATCCAAGCCTAAATTTTTAAAAAGTCGCTGAGAACTGGAAAAAAGAATTTTCGCAAAATTGGTTTATTCTATGTTTTTTTTCTGAGTTTTTTTTTTACGAAAAAATCACTGCAAGTTTACTGTAGACTTAATGACTTATTCCAAGTGAATTTACTTTACTGGTAAGGATAAGCATTTATGTCAGTTTTTCGCTGCTTGTTTCAATTTTGAAAGTGGCTACTGTGCCTTAGCAAGATTTCCCATGGCATTGTCTTATGTCAACATATGTGTTTAAAGCGCGCTATTTACAATTTGCTATTACAATTGTCCTTGGATAAATTTGGCAGGAAATAACCAGCGTAAGACTTGTGGTATTCATTTCACAGCGCATTTCGGAGCATTGCAAATAACACTTTCATACAAACTGAGATTGACTTGAACAGATTTGTGCCGCTGTCTTTTAGCTTACCCTAACGAAATTCCCTTTAATATTCTCCAATTTTGCCTATCCATGCCCGTTTTTGGCTTTTAATTTTTTTTTTTCTGAGTTAATCTTTTCTGTTCTTCCACAATTTTAGGTCGTTATTGTGATATTACAGTTAGTTGTAGGACCAGAAGGAAAAAGCTTAAATTGAATTGCCTATAAGATTGGATGACCTAGCCCGTGTTGTCTCACTTGCTTGATGTAAGCCGCGTTAATAAGATGCCGGTAATCTGATAATGCGATTACCAAGCTAACAGTCATTCAATGGCCTATGTTAAAATGAGTATAAACGCCTTGGTTCCTTTATTGTAATGAGCAGCATGCCCTCATGTGCTGCTTATGGAAAAAAGGTAACGTGGCATGCAAGTGATAAATAAAAGAAAAAAAAAAGGGAACCATGTGAAACGCAATTGTAAGGTTAAGAGGTAAGGTCTGTATACGAGCGAAGTGGCCCATCAGGCCGGAGCTTATCCTGGTTTCTGTAGCATGAAGTGACTAGAAGTACTTCTAACCCCCCCCCCCCCTCCCCCCTCCCCTTGAATGGGATGCTAAGCCATAGCAGGGTTAACCCAGCACTAGGTTCACCAGTACTCATATATACTCTTGGGTGGAGAAAGGCTCTGTGAGAGTTACTTGTCTTCCCCAAGTACACAATACAATGCATGTCCCCGGTCAGGGCTCGAACCAGGACCGCTCGATCCGGAGATGACCGCACTAACCACGAGGCCACCGCACCTCCACAAAACGCAATTGTAACCCAACTTTATTTTCCCCTTGTCTGTACTCGTTGATCCTCTCAATGCGCATTGTTTCCAGTTAGTTCGTTGTCGTGGGTCCATGTTCGTTACCTCTACTTTCTCTCCCTTTAAACCTGCCGGGCTCACTGGGCCAATATAGTTTTCGTTCATTTTTCCTTTCGCGAAGGATATTAAAAGCTATATTCTTTTTTTTGTTGTTGTTGTTGCAGGTTTATGGACCGAGATGCGTGTGAGCTCGATAAACATGCAACAAAAATAAATAAATAAATAAATAAATAAAAAACAGAGCGAGACCAATATTCTCCCATACAAGCAAAGCAAATTCAATAAGGTATTTATGATAATGCCTTTTTTTTTTTTTTTGATCAATTGATGCGTCTTGGCGATCCATTCTCGGTAAATGCGCGAAAGTTAACGCATTTATTTGCGTTTCTCGCGTCGCTTTTTTGAACTTTTCGATAAAATTGCCCTTAAAACATGAAGGTGAAAGTTCCTACCTAACAAAAAATCTGTTTACTTTGAGCAATAGATTGCAAACGTTTTGTTAACGAGTTTCCAACTTCTTCGCATTATCTTAGTTTGTTTTAGTTTATTTCATCGGAAGACTGTTGCTTATTCACAATATTTAATACCATTCCATGTGATGGCAACTCGTTAGTAAAGCACTTGACTACGCCACAACAAGTTTAGTCACAATTTTAAAGAAACAGTTCATAGTTAAAATCACTGTAATCGTAGACTCATTTACCGCCTAAGTAGGGTACGACTTCCCGTGTTTCAATTGAAGGTAACAGGAGTCATTTTTTGTTCAAAGAAAAAAAATAGGAACTAGGGCTAAGAATTACATCAGTAGTTAGTAATAAATTACTAAGAGCTACTGAATCAAAGAATGAAAAGTAACTATCAGATATAAATTTGGGTTTGCCATCAAGTTTGACGTCGAGTGTAAGGTGTAATAATTTAACCAATCATAGTTACTAGAGTGAAAGCGTTAGGAAGTCCGGTGAACATCAAAGAAGCAAACAAACAGGCTAAGATTTATGTTAAAGGGTCCTTGACCCTGCACATGTTTTGTTTGAGCTCATTGACTACAGTACATGAATTACATAATCGCATTGCTTCTATTAGTTAGTTGTATGAGCACATATAACCACCTTTTGTATTTTGCCAGGTTTGGTGCAGGGTTAACCCCCAAAATGGCCAATAAAAACATACAACAAAGAACTTTGCCAGGTTTCCAAACCATTTCCTTCTATTGACTATGTAACAATAAAACTCGTTTTTTTTCTTTTTTCCCCAAAACGTCTGGCTACTGGGATGGCGGTACTTCTTCGACCATAATCCGGGACACTGAACCGTATCCTGTGAAGGCGTCACCCAGTGTAACACTACGGCACTTGCCTACTCAGAGTTGAACATTAACTGTGCCGCGTGGAATGTCTTCACAGTAACCTTCAAAGGAATGATGACGGTGGTTGTCTGGGATCTCTCCAATGTTAACCCAGTCAGTGTAAAGCACCGAGTCAATTGGCATGGGACCACTACATTCATTGCCGTTAAACTTAAAATACCATCTGTTGCAAGCATCATCGCCGTACACTCGAATGGTCCCCTGGTAAGAGACTTTGAGTGCCGTATTGTCATACAGCTTGTTAAAAGAGCAGTCCTAAAACGGAGAAAAAAAAGATTGTAATAAAAAAAAAAATGCAGAAAAGCTGTAGCCAAAAAAAGAAAAAAGAAAAAAGCAAGAATGATTAAAGGTTAAGATTAAAGCTGTAAAGCCGTATGAGTAGTTACAACATCAGTCATATAACAATCAACAGAGTTCAAGTTAGGAAACAAGTCGTTGTCTTTCGCCATCTCGTAGCGGAGTCCTCTCTGTCCGTTTGTGTTAAGGCTGGTTTTCAATGCCGCATAAGCATAAGATTCAGCAACATACGGAGACACAGCAAAATGTTGATCGACATAATCAGTGTTTTTTGTTAGGATAATTTCCAGAACTTCACAGCCCCTTAATGCGTCTGCCCATGTTGCTTACGATTATATACTTATCTGGTTGTAAAAAACTGCCTTAACGAGCTAAATATATAATTATTTAGAAAACAGCCCTAAGAAAATACGTGGGCTGATTGGTTAATAATCGTGTTTCTATTTAACAGTTAGATTATCAGCTCGAGATTTCTATCACGATAATTGACTCGGGCTGCGAGTCAATCTCAATCTCAATCGAGAGCGAATTGTTTAGTATAAATCTGCTATTCTTTCAAAACTTTATTTAAATCCTCTTCACAAACACTTCGAAAACGCCAACAAGCGGCCGTCATTTTGTTAAGAAGGGCAGACTGCTACGCTACTCAGTATCTATCACAAAATAGATAGTGAGTAGCGTAGCCAATCAGAGAACGGCATTTGTGATAGAACGCTAGCAGATTTATAATGGTAATTGAACTGAGTGGAGTGCAATTGGTCTGAAATCATACGCGTGATTTCAAAATCGAACGAGCGCGCAGCGCAAGTTCGATTTGAAATCACAAGTATGATTTCAGACCAAAATTGTACGACACGAAGTTCAATTGCCACTTTATTGGGTCCATTTTGAAATCGCACAATTTTATCGCCTTAATTTTTAGATTTTTGGTGTATTGTTCCAGTAGCCGGTTTGTTAAAAAACAGCGGAACCAGAAACGCCTTGACGTCTCATTTAGTATGCAAACGATGTCACGTGACGAAAACTCATCCGAGCATGACAAAGAAACAAGCAGTTTTGAAGTCATAACGAAAGTATTCTAGTCTACTTCAGGTATAAAAGTTCAATTCTCGTCGCCTGAATCAATGATGGGAGGCCTTTCTTTCTTCTGTGGTTGAGACTGAGACTTTTCATTGTCTTTGGAGAAGGAATTTGAAGGTGCATCCTGCGTAATTCTGCGATGGATTTCTTTTAAGTTGTGAAACTCCCTCGAGTGCACGATGCCCAGTGGATGGTAGTTTTTTTTTTTTTTCTTTCTTACCGTTTAATGGCATGATTTTAAGGGAGTCCAGCTCGTTATCATCTCCGTTTCTTTGTGTGACCTCGGCCAAAGCCTCAATACTTAGGACCTTGTCAAGTTCTTGCGGGGCCATTTGTTTCAAGATATTTCCAAGATGGCGGGACTAGCACCAGCTTCGTAAGACGTTCATTCATTCACTGTTGTGTGGAGCGGGGCGTATTTTGACTATGTTTATTCACAGCGACAGAGTCGAGCTCTTTTGTTGCTTCGTTTGAAACTACCGGAAACCTGGAAACATCTACCTTCTTGAGACGGCTCTGAATTTGTTGTTGTGTGGTTTTCGTTTGTTTATGTTATTTTATGGTATCATACGGATCATGAGCAGTTGTTGAAGAAAAATCGCCAAAATATTCGTCAAAGTGGACAATGAAAGTTGGAAACTTCCATTAGAGTAGGTCTTCAGTCTGAAGGAGCTCATGATCGTCATTCAGAGACTGTAATTAATTAAATTCGTCAATTTTTTTGGAAAAAAAAAACAACAATGACAACAAAATTTTGGCAATAGTAATGGCAAAATTCTCCACACAATGGCTTTTTGCCTTTCACTTTCTTGAAATTTTATTGATTACTTTAAACTAAACTTGAAATATGATTGGTTGTTTTGTTTTACTGTTCCATTGTCAGTGGCTGAGAAAAAAAAAATGCGATTTAGAACAAAAAATTGTGCGATTCGTGAATAAATCGCACCACGGAGAGCCAATCAGATTGCAAGGATAACCAGTGATTTCAAAATGGATTTAATAAATACTAAAACCCGATAGAAACACAGAACTAGCACGAGCTGTTGACGTGATGATGGCACGAGCAAAGAGAATTTTCATTTTGATAATCAAAGTAAACAAGTTGTTTTCCTTTTTTTTCTCGTCGCGGTGTTTTCTAGAAGAATTAGAAAACGTATTCTCCGTATTTCTATCGAGTTTTAGTATAAATCTACTAGCGTTCTATCGCGAATGCCGTTCTCTGATTGGCTACGCTACTCACTATCTATTCCGTGATAGCTAGCGAGTACCGAGGGAGTGGGTCCTTGTCGACAAAATGACGGCCGCTTCTTGGCGTTTTCGAAGTGTGAAGAGGATTTAGATAAAGTTTCGAACGACTAGTAAATTTATACTAGAACAATTGGATTATTCGCTTTCGATTTCTATCGCGCGATAGTTGGAAACTGGTGAAAGTTTGGGAGAACTCGAAAGAGCTTTGGAAACACACGCCAGCGGCTCGGGTTCCCACAGCATTTCTCGGTTCTATTAAACTTCCACTCGTGTTTCTATAACTCGCAGATACACGGAAAATGTTGTCTATTTCCTAAATATTAATACAATTCATCATGATCAAATACAAGAGACACTTTCTTCACCTAGAGGAGAGATGCAAATACCATGCGCAATGTAATATTTTTTTGGAAAATCTTTATTTTTTATGTGTCCAGTGTTTCATATAATATCTTGAAAACGAAAGACCGTTCAAAGGAAATCATAAGCATGACGTACAGGAGGCCCAAGCTTGCAAATGAGCGTCCATGGAGCTACATACACTAGTACTCAGGCTACGCGACAGTCGAAATATTAAGGATATTTATGGAAAAAAGGTTGTATTCTTAAGCCTGAAAAATAGCAAGTATGAATAAAGATAAACCTGCATCGCTTTACGTGTGTGTTTCTTTGGTTCCCGTGAGGTTTTCTATGCCAATCAGAGGCAATTTAGGTGTTTTTTAGCTTCACCTCTTCATATGCTTTCCCAAGGTTAGGCCCCTCGGGTGGGCGGGGATACTCCCAGAAAAATCGGGTGGGGATGTGCGGCTCGCTTAACAAAACCCTCACCCTATTTATGACAAAATCTGCGATATTTCCTTGTACCCTATCCTGATGACCTGACCAAGAATTAGATACCCTATTAATGAGTTTTCAGGCTGGCGCAGTTGCCATAAACATAATTTACGAAGGGCTTTTGTTGATGACCTTATGGCTGGTTTTCACATGACGTCACTAAAATTCTAACTACAAAACTATTGGTGGTTTTCAGTGTCACGTAATTCAGAATAGATCAAAATAAAAATCAATACCGGTCAATAGATAAAGTCCAGAATCTGGAAAATGAAAGAACGTAAATATGCAAAGCCTCTCGCCAAAATTCTGGTGACAGCAATTTTTCTTATGCGAGATATGCGGAGAAATTTTTTACCCAAATTTATAGAGATTTGTATGGAGACGCCATGCTGGTGCTCATCCATATGGGCACCTACATGGCGGCCGGAAACCAACAGAAACATCTGTCACTGAGTTTTGCCACGAAAGCGTGGATTTATCCCTCAAGGAACTCTAAAACATTAAAATAATACTTTTTCTAAGACATGAACTGTTCAGATAGCCAAGTTCCCCGAAATAAGTCACTTTTTTCGACCATCATGATAGCTCTCTAGGCCGTCATGTAAATGTCGCGTCACGCAAAAGCTTGTAAATTCAAGCGTAGTGTATCATAAAACCAAGAACCCATTCGGAGCGAAAATTTGTATGAAAATTAGTTTTCAGCTGCTCTTATACATCATTTAAGTAAAATCTCAGAAAGATCAATAGCTTTGTAGTTCGAATTTTAGTGACGTCATGTGAAAACCAGCTATTGATTTTCCTGAGATTTTACTTAAATGATGTATAAGAACAGCTGAAAACTAATATTCATACAAATTTTCGCTCCGAATGGGCTCTTGGTTTTGTGATACACTACGCTTGAATTTCTAAGCTTTTGCGTGACGCGGCATTTACGTGACGGCCTAGAGAGCTGTCATGATGGTTAAAAACGTGTCTTATTTCTGGGAACTTGGCTATCTGAACAGTTCATGTCTTAGAAAAAGTATTATTTTAATGTTTTAGAGTATCTCGAGGAATAAATTCACGTTTTTGTAGCAAAACTCAGTGACAGATGTTTATGTTGGTTTCCGGCCGCCATGTTAGTGCCCATACGGATGGGCACCAGCATGGCGTCTCTATACAAATCTCTGTAAATTTGGGTAAAAAATTTCTCCGCTTATCTCGCATAAGAAAAATTGCTGTGACCAGAATTTTGGCGAGAGTCTTTGCATATTTACTTTCTTTCATTTCCCAGATTCTGGACTTTATCTATTGACCGGTTTTGATTTTTATTTTATCTATTTTGAATTGCGTGACACTGAAAACCAGCAATTGATAATGATGAAAAAGATCCAATACATAACTACCTTATTAAAGAACATTTTAAAACGATGTACGTGGACTAAGTTTTCTTTGCTGAACAAAATCCAGTGTCGGTTCCAGAATTGCCAGACCCCCATCACACTTGCCCAGAATCTTTGCGGTTACTATCATCTCACTATTTGCTTGGACTAATACCGTATCCTCAACTACCACCCTTAAGCATTGATAATTGCTGAGCTTCCTCTCCTCTGCCAGTTTTGCTCCACTTCCACTTGTACTTGTCAACTCGGGGATGAATAGCTCCAGCTGGCCTCCAGGAGCTGCAATGATCTGACAAACATACCGGCACAAAAAATCCATACCCAAAATCCCTTCCAAGTCCATGTCCACAATCCACACCTCCTTTTGCACTGCCATGTGTTAAAATCATACGGTTCTCGACTTTCTCAAGCACTGGTCGCCTAGGTGCACTGATCTTCTCCAGTACTGCTGGGCTCAAAATCGTTATGTCCGAACCCGTACCCACCAGAAACTTGATGTCCACTCCCTCTACCTTACTGGAGATGTACAGTCCTAGCTGATCTTCATTTCCACGCAGAGTACCTGCTCTTGGATACAGGGGCCGTTGATAACGTCACGGGACCGAACTTAGGCCTTTTGGTTAGGCCCGTTCTCGTTTCCCTGGTTGTAACAGAGATTTGGGCAATTACGCGAAAAAATGTCCAGGCTTCCCAAAGTTCCAGCAATTCCCTACAACGACATGTCTTGGGCCCCACGAGCTAGCGAGCTCCATTCCAGGCAGGACGCTCCAGACAGGACGTTCAATTTTCTTCATTAAATTCTCCATTAGACGCCTCTTCTCTTCTCGATCTTTCTTCATTTCGGACAGTATCTTGCTGATGGATGAATCGAAGGTATCGCGTTGCTTGTCTGAAACTTGTGCATCTACCATATTCGCAGTCAGTCGGCCTGGTCTGAGACGTTGATGTTCGGATATACGACAAAGTAGTCCTTTTCTAGAACTTCCCGAACGGATAGGGGTGCTTCTGGATATACTTGCCTTACGAGTCGCTGGATCGCTTGTGCAAGTTCTGGAAGTGACTCGTCCTTTCCTCTGATGCAGCTTTTCAGTTGTGATCTAAACACTTTCATCTTTCCACCGTTACCAAACCGCAGCGACAATACTTCCCTGAGGGCCTGATAGTTCCTTCTCCAGTTTGAGTCCAAATCAGCAAGAACGGCTTGTGCACACCCTGACAAACTCGCGGCGAGGTAAATGACCATTGTAGACGTATTCCAGCCATTTAATTCCGCAATTAGTTCAAATTAAATTTGATAGTCGTCCCAAGACGTCTTTCCATCGTACGGCGAAGGCGTAATTAGGGGCTTTGCCGAGGGAGGGAGGTTTTCCACGTTCCTACGGCCAATTTCCAGTTCTCGTGCATTTCCTGGAAGAACTTCCGGTTCTCGGCCATTTAAATCGTCTTCCGGTTCGCCGCCAGGTCCTGCGCGGGCCGCATTATCTAGCCGCCATATTTTTCCGTCGAGCCAGTCGATTTGTTCTTAAAATCTGTCGGCCATTCGTCGCTCTATGTCTTCACTGGTACTCAAAATTCTGTTGCCCAATTCCTGGAGAGCTGACATAAACGAAGCTGGTGATTCTTGACCGAGGGAATAGCAACCATTTTCGTTCGGAGTGGCCGAATTCTGCACGACGTCCTGTTCCACATGGAATTCTCCAAAATAATTTTCTTCTGCACCCAATTGGACTTCGCAATAACTCTGATCAGCCGCGGCCATCACAAAGAAGCTCAATGTTCAAACAACGCTACTAAACTAAACTTTAACGGTCGCCTGAATCACGCCAACAACTAGTGGCAACCAGAACTAACAACGGCAACCAATAAACAATGTCCTAAAATATATTTTTTAACCACCAAACAACGGCAACTACCACATAAAGTGTTTCATAACAACCAGTACGCCACTACAAGTCAAAATATCTCGTCGTGTAGCTTTACTACACCACCACACAACAGCCGTTCGCAGGACAACTATCTACACCAAAACAAAACGATCTGACCTGAACTTCAGCTGACTTTGGTTGTGCTTCGATCCCACTTCTGACACCAAATGTAACGCGCGCGAGCGACAACTTCCACTCAAAGAGTTTAATTCCACTCAAAGAGGTTAATTACTCGGCTCCTCACGCTCAGCTTACTTGTACACGGCAAGTCTACTCACACACACCGGCTACTACATAACGTGATTCTCTTATATATCCTGTATTACGAGTACACTGCGCATTCCGTACTCGCCATATAACCGTCTCTTGGTCTTAGAACTTGTGCGAGCATACATTCAAATACAACCGTTATACATCTTAGCACGCGCACCTTAGTTCGTGCAATCACTATATCAATTTCATTACAGTATATTAAAATTTTATCTCCATGTGAAAATCACAAAAACTCCTTTTCTCGCAGGCATTTTTATTCCAAGTATGTCCCAGGGGCAGGGGCAGGGGCATTTGACAAACTGAAAATTTAAATGTCAAATGCATAGGGGGGGGGGGGGGGGGAGGGAGCTGTCTGGAAGGGATGTTGAGGTGTTAAATTTAGTGGAATATATCTACGTACATGTAATGCCAATACCGTTCAGTCAGATTTTGCTGAGAGGTATTGCTTTGCGTAGCATCTTTGCTTTTGCTACATCTCCACTTTTTACCACTGTTTACTGCCCATGCTGGTACATTAACATATGCGGGATGATACCATGTTTTGCATTTGTAGCTGCACTACGTAGTAAATAGCACAGCAGATTTGTTGCAGCCCAAATGAAAAGGTATTCTTCGTGTTGTTCTGGGAAATAGCCTCATCGCTCCATTTTCTAGGCAGTTAACAAAGTGTTGCCGCGTAGATCCTTGATCATACCTTAGATGGACAGGGTCCAAGCCATGACTCAGATCAGTTGCAAAGGCCAGTGAAAATAAGCCACAGTCATTGGCACCCACTTGTCTCTGGACCTTGTCGTTAATGAAATTGACTGTAGAACCGGGATACATCAGCATACGACAAGCGCGTTCTATTGCAATTAAATTGGGCCTTTGATACATGCTATCAAAGATTTTGACTGTGCCAGTACTACGTGCTGTTGAAATTGTACTAAGGCACACCCAGTGAGACACAGTATTCAGAATCTGTACGAACTCTGATGTTGCAGGCACAACAAGTGAACCTTTTATTGCTGGATCATGAAAGCAATCTACATAAGGAAAATCTTTCTTTAGAAGCAGCTGTCCTGCATGGATTTCTGAATCAGCAAGCCAGTAGTTCTCTTTTAAGATGCTTGCTTTGCTTTCAGGGTAGAGAACAAGTTTATTATCAGGATCATCAGGAAAGCAGTTTTCAAGCCATGAACAAGGATCAGGAGAATTATCGTCAATAATAATAGGACTGGCTGTGCTGGAAAGGACAGAGTTTGGAGCAGCTGGTGGTACTGAAGTGGGAGTAGCTGGTGGTAGTGCAGGGGGAGTAGCTGGTGGTACTACGGTGGGAGTAGCTGGTGGTACTGAAGTGGGAGTAGCTGGTGTTACTGAAGTGGGAGTAGCTGGTGTTACTGCAGTGGGAGTAGCTGGTGGTACTGCAGTGCACTGGATGTCGCAGTCTCCTTTAGGTTGGTTCTGTGGTTTAGGAGCAACTTGAACGCAAGGTTTAACATTAGGTTCAGTACATGTAGTGGATTTAGCTTCCAGTAACCCAGTGGGAGTAGTTGAATTTGGTGCAGGGTTAGGATCGGATGTAACTGGATCAGCTTTGTAATCTAAATCCATTGAGACAATTTCAGTTTCAAAACCACAGTCACTCACACCCTTTTTGGTACGTTCTACATGATTTCTGTCTATCGGGAAGTTTTGAAGGCTCGTCATCGAAAATCACATTTGAGTCACGAGCCTTGTTTTCCGGTATCGCATCTTCCGCTTCCTCTCCCTCGTCAATTTTAGCAATTGGCTCTTTAAGAAACACGACAACATGGTCCAAAGTTAAAAAAGCAGATTTTCTGTAATGCGCAGGGAATTTGTCAAATCCCCAACCTTTGAAATACCTAAACACAGCAAAGAAGTGCTTTCAAGGAGGGCGGTGCTTCTCCCAATCAAGACATTCACAATGTGGCATTCTTTCACCATCATCAAACGACAAGCAATACCAGCAACCCTGGGTGTTGGGATCCAAGCTTTTAACTTTAAATGTGCCTCGTTCTTCATCTCTCACTTGAATGCATTCTTGGCCTATCTCGACAGCTGAAGACGGCCTATCCAAGAAGTGATTGACAAGCGAAGGAGGACGATCGTGCAGATAATGTGGCACATCAGCATTATACTGGCGGTACTGACTGGAAAGTCTAACATTGTTTTCGACATAACTGTTGGGAGTAAAACTGCAGAAATGACTTTTGTTCTGAAACTCGAGGTAAATTTATTCAACCCAACCGACACAAATGAGTAATCATTGACTAATTGATAATCAATCAATCAATCAATCAATCAATCAATCAATGACAGGTCACTGGCTAATCAATTTATTATTCGTTGCTATCAGTTATTACTGATGTCACTTGTACTAATTATTTTGATATAAGCACCTAAAAGGTGAAAACTGCTGGAGGTACTTACCCTCAGACCGTTGTTGAACAGAACTTCTTTTTCAAATCTCTTTTACAGCCCGCCAAGGGTTAAAAGGCTAATTCCCCATTAAATTTCTTTTTTTAGGGTGGGAGGGAAAATAAGAGGGGGTTTGACCGCTCGGGAATGACCTAGTGAACAAAACAGAAGAGGCAATTTCGAAAAAAAATCGTTGGCTGGGATTCTTTCTTACAGGCGTGTGGACGCGAGCAACTTAAACGACGTGATATTACGGACTCATATTATGACCTTTAACTAGTGTATTACCTGTCGCAGCTTTCTGGGAGAAGCTCTTCTATGAGAATTCTAAGCATAGTACTCAAGGGAGTTACGTCTTCCCACCAAATATTCTGATTTAAAACCCAATTTTGGCGGTCGGTGCCATTGTTGATGTTGACATTGACTAGTATTCTGTCTTTGCGGTATGCCCAAACCCGGCGCTGAAAAACAAACAAAAAAACAAACAAACAAAAAGAATGAGTATAAACATGTTGTAGTTTTGTTGTAGCGGATTACGCGTGGAATGTGATAAATAAAACATCACAGGCATGTAGTTTTTATTTTAGCGCATGCCTTACTAGGTAGTCCATTTTAAGGAAACATTTTGAACCTAGGATTATCAGTGGTTAATCTGGAGTGATCGTCCGGGTGATGGTTGATCCCGAAAAGAACTGTTATCATCTTCAGAGTCAAGTGAGTCGCTTGACTCTGAAGGAGACTTCTGCTCACGTTGTCGAAACGTTAGTCACCAACGACAGTTCTTTTCAGAACTACCATCACCCGGTAGTCCACTTTGTTGGGAAGAAAACTTCTCCACACATATCACTTTAAATAAATTCCGTTTTTCGACTAGTCTTGAATCTGGAAAACGTTCAAGAGATATACGCTTAAAAATGAAATAATGCATTCGAGTCGCTGGAGGTAAAGTCACACTAACAAACAGTGGGAAAATAGACTTACCTTGTGTTGTCTCAGCCAAGTTTTTTCAAACCACTTTCTAAAGAGAGACTGTCCCCAAAGTTCCTCGTCGTCTTTAAGTAGCTGCACCCTCTGCTCGAACACCTCAACTGTGCTTGCACGGGCAATCCTTCTCATTGCAGCCAGGGCTTTCGTCTTTAAATGGCTCATTCCGTTGCTGATTTTTGACAGCAAACGCTCCCACGCCTGATCTCTATGAAAGTCGCATATGTAGATCAGACATTCTAATAAAAGAGAAGTAGTTTTATTGTCCAATATAAGGCAGCCTCGATCAACACGTCGATCTACACATTATTGCAATTGCGGGCATGCGCTGAACTGTTTTTCTTCTGTATGCGCTGTGCCTAAGCTATTTTATGACCGGGGATGTTCCTAAAGTATATTTCAACAAACAACAACAACAAAACAATCAAACAAAAAACCCACGATATTACCAATTTCCACTCATGTCAAAGGTACCTGGGAAAAGATCTTCCACTGCCAAAATCTCTTCTTCAGCATAATCAACCATGAAGTGTTTTGGAGCCCAATCAGGATTCCACTTCTTAATGACAGACAAATCTTCTTTAACAGCGTTAGTGGTTTCCGATTGTGTTACAAACGAAGCTACGACTTTGCATTCCATATTCGTGTGTAAAACAGGGAAATAGAGGGGCAGAGAATATTTCGTTGTCCTATAGGTGGCATGTAAAAGGGACAGCTCATTCCCATATCTGTTAAGGAGACGTCGTTGCCAGCTCGTCTTGTGGACGAATAGCACGCCTTTATTCGAGGTGCAATCGTCCACTATCATTTCCTCCAGATCGTCCGCTTCAAGTTCTCCCTCTTCAACACTGTCTTCACTGTCCGCGGCGGCATCCTTGAATTCTGGGTCAACATAGGGACGAAATTCGAAAATCACCCTTGTTTTCAGCTCGCCAAACTTTGATTTTTTCAATGAGGTTCGCCTGGTCAACCTTTGCCAAAACGCTATTTGATAACTGCATTGTACATGCGATTTTTTAGGGTACTCTTGCTGGGGCAGAAGCGTTTATTAGACTTAAGGGGAGGTGTGCTTCACGGAAATAGACTATTCTTTGAATACACATGGATGTAACGTTTCATCTCGTTTACATCTCGGACACCATTCCCGGCGAAAGCTTGTATTCTTTCCATTATTCTTGGGTCGATTCTTTGAGATATTCCAGCCACCTGTAGCCCAAAAGCAGAATTTTGTTTACTCCAGGCATCATTTTGTTTCGTGTATTCTGTAACAAAATGTAGCGGTCGGGCGATACCTGTTTACTTGTTTTGGCCTTTAACAAACAGACATACCTGTCCTAAAAATGATTAGCATGGTAGGAATCCCGTGGAAATTCAACATATACCTGCTTTTCTCCCCTCGCCTTTCCATTTGTAATGTCATCCCTGAGTTGCTCAGAGGCCCTTTTTCTTCTTTTCTCCGTGTTTTCTGAGATCTTTACACAGAAAGAAAAAAAGTACAAACAAATTGTGATTGCCTTCACGTGTAAAGGATCCCTACGAACCTTATGCAAAAATGGCTGCCATTGACTTCCGTTATCTGGTCAAGTTTCTACAAGCACTCACCGGGTAACATCACAAGGAAGTGGCATAACACACTTTATTTTTTCTCAAGCATCTGAGCGGGCCGGAATCCTAAATCCTCGAATTTGATTGGCTAATCATACGCACGTGACCTGTCCAGCTCTTTACGATACGGCCCACGGGCCGGATTTTTTCCCGCTGCCTAAATCTCGCTCCTAAAAGTTAGCGGTAATCGTCAATCTTTTGCCTTTTTTGCACATCCATAGACGATTAGTCAATGCAAGTTTATCTCTGTTCACTTGAAAATGGCAAGGAAAGTCACTAAGTAAATTCAATTGAGTGTTTTGAAGTTGTGAGAGTCTGCTTAATTGTTTGTAGCTTGGCGCTGTAATGGTGCGTAATCCTTTGTTTCTCTCGCCGTAAAATTTGAGTCAATTTCAGTCGAGTTTACCTCTCTGATCGTTGCTGTAATTAGAAGAATTGCTGTGGAATACACTTAACGAATTTCCTCGCCTTCTGCTATTCAATTTACAGTAGAAAAGTGACGAAGTGATTTCAAAAGCAACGACTGACAGAAATTGTTTCTGTAGTAAAACTTCAAACTTTGCACGGAATTTCACACCGGAAAAGCAATTTTGGAGAACTTAACTAGTGAAATAAATGCAACTAACACAAAGTAGTTCGAAAAAAATCTGTTTTTTAATACATCTTTCTTTGTCTACTATCTGAGTTACTGCAGGAAAAAAAAAATAAACATGTTATTTGCCGGCTTGCGGTCGGTTCGTATGGTGAAAAACTGTGACCTCGGGCTTGAAAATGCTGCCTCGGTCACAGTTTTTCACCATACGGACCGACAGAAAGCCGGCAAATAACATATATACACTGAAACATTTCGGTACTTGTTTAAAGATGGTAAAGCTGTGACTTATCTAAATTTGCAAGATTTGTATGGAAAAAATCACCACGGCCTGTCTAGCCTCATTTTTACGATTTTTAGATAATACATGTCCCTGTAATTTACTCTAGTACCTAGAAAGGAATGTAGCTTTAAAACTCCACACAGCGATTCCTTTTGGCTTGATCTTTGCGGTGAAGTTATTTATTCATGTTAACAAACGCTTCTTTTTCAGTGACAAAAAATAACTGAGGCCTTTTTTCATTGTGTGTTACCAGTTACACAAGTTTACCGACCTACATCGTACGAGAGGTGAACTAAAGTTCACTTAAATTTAAAGGGGCTATCTCACGGGTGCATCTTGATAAAGCTGGATAATATTTGTAAATTTGTCGTTCTGTTATCTACCTACCTTCATCAGCTTTACCCATCATTGGTAATTAGTTGTCAAATCAGTGGTGTTTTCTTCCCTCAAAAAAACCACTTCTTCGGGACGCATCGTCTGACGTCATTGTTTTGAATATTTAATGATGTCCTTTCGAGTCATACCTTTTAACCGCGACCAAAACGTTGAGCATATATCTTAATGAATACGTCACATGCGCAAAATCTTGAGCATGTGACGTAATCCTGCTTCTTTTAACCCTTTGACGCCCAAGTAGCCATATATTGGCACTTAATGGTCGTGCTCCTTTTACTGCCATTGACGTCATCAATTTAAATGTCACCAGATATCCTTGATAAGCAGATGGTAAAGCTAGGATAGATCTACTGGCGCAACAGTTGTTTTTTGAAATCGATGACATTTTGACGTAGCAAATTGAAAAACAACGTTACCGTGGTTACTTTACGATCTTTACCACTTTAGCTTAATCAACTTAGTGTTTAACTTGCACGCCGACGCACCACAACACTGGCTTTAGAAACTCGTTACAGTCTTACAACTTTTGGTTTTGCGGACTGGTGCGAAACACATCTGCAGACCCAGACTTTCGAAGAGAGACTTTTAATTGCATAAATACACTTTAAAAAACCAAATGCTAGTTTAAAACAGACGTTTCCTTTGGTTAGAAGCTCGGAAACTAAACTCAACCAATGAAAATATTTGTAAACAGCCATGAAAATATTTGTAAACAAACAGCATAGCAATGTAAAATATTTCCATAGCGTTCATGAGCCAAACAGAGACTTGAGAAATTTGTCATATACAAGTCTTCTCTTCGATATGTAAATGTTTTGTCTTAAAAATAAATAGTGTTTTTCCTGTTTTGAGCTTAACCAGTATTGCAGAAATTAGTGGGCCTTACAAGTCTTTTATGACATCGAAACAGGTTTTAATTGAATTAGTGAAGTCCAGTTCATAAATCATCGAATTAAGCGTGTAAAGACTTTAACTTGTGGGAAGTTTACAGATATTATTTCAATTAATAAAAATTCAAAAGATTCCAGTTAGCAACAGCTAAGCAAGCAGCCAGGGAAGTCCCATTTATGCTGTGAGGGCCAGGCTCCCAAGCACACCAAGAAAAAAGGTGGTTAGGTAGCCGCTGACCTGGGCGGAGCCTCCTCGGAGACCTTTACCTAAATAAGGAAAAAGAAAACGAAAATCAGGCATGAAAAAATTTTGTGACTCCTCTTAGTTCTTAGTAATCCAGTGTCAGAATAGAGTATTACAACAAAAATTTGAGTTGGGAGAACTAAAAAAATTTTCACATAATTTGCAGACGTCCCGTTTCTCGAAAGTCCTGGAATCTTTTTTCGGGCCCGCAAAGCCATTTTTAATTAATTTGTATCTAAAAACAGAGATCCACGGGAAAAGTTGAAAATTTACAGAGTATATAAATAACATGTAATTAACATGTAAATAATCCAAAAGAGACCGTAAAGAATAATTGACATGATTTTCCTCTTTTACATGTTTCTGACGCTCCAAACAACATGTAAATTTTCAAGTCAAACATGTAAATGATGGAGAAAACACTGTAAATTGTTTAAAGCAAAGGGCTAAGATCATGTAAATGACATGTAAACTGTTCCTGCAAATGCTGTAAATAGCCTGTAAATTTCTTGTGAAATAACTTTTTTTTGTAAATTTAAGGCAGAGAGATTGCCAAAATACTTTAAATAGCATGTAAATCAAAAAAGGGAACCTGTAAATAACATGGAAATCCAAAAAGGAAGCGTGTAAATAACATGTAAATTGAAAAAGGGAGCCTGTAAATAATATGAAAATGGGAAAAGGTAGCCTGTAAAGAACATGTAAATTGAAAAAGGGAACCTGCGAATAACATGTAAATTGAGAAAGGGAGCTTGTAAATAATATGAAAATGGAAAAAGGGAGCCTGAGAATAACATGGAAATCAAAAAAGGGAGCCTGTAAATAACATGGAAATTGAAAAAGGAGCCTGTAAATAGCATGTAAATCGAAAAACGAAGGCAGAAACCGTTATCGATAAATGACTTGAAGAAAAATGCATGGAATGTACTGTTATATTGTAATCAAATCTGTCGATCTTAATGATAATAGTAGAAAATATACAAATACAGAATGAGAAATTTCTTGCAGTCAGTAAAAACTCCGTAAAATGCAAATAGTTTTTATAAGTCATGAATAAGGTTTACAATGTATATTGTAGCAAATAAAACATGTTTCTTTTTCTTTCTATCCATAACAAGATGACTTAAATGTAATTTTGTGCATGGCCAAAAAATTTCAGAATACCATGACTGAGCTCCTTTAACTGAATTCAAGCCCTTTTCAAGAAGACTAAAGTTTAAGACCTTTTTTAGATTGTGCGAAACCACGTCAAGTTCAGCCCTATTCAATTTGTAAATAATAAAATGATTAAGAACTATACTGATGTCAGCTACAACTAGTAAAAATTTTGCAATTTATGCGTATTACTAAATTAAAATTGTTTGCGAATGGATAACTGTCTTAAATATATACTAAATTCACAAAGTCAAATGTAACGAAATGATAATAACTTTGTCATAAAATGAATGAATAAACTGTTTTTTCTTACTAATTATTGTAGGATTAAATTAGCCTTGATTATTTTTATGAAAAATGTGGGAGACGCGATGGCCTCATAGTTAATGCGCTCAACTCAGGATCGAGCGATCCGAGCTCAAGCCCTAACCAGAACATTCTCTTGTGTTCTTGGGCATGACACTCTGACAGTGCCTCTCCACCCAGGTGTATAAATGGAAACCAGCGAATTTAATGTTGGGGTAATCCTGCGATCGACTAGCATCTCATCTAGGGGGGAGTAGAAATACTCCTAGTCACTCCATGCGACAGAAAGCAGGATAAGCCCAAGGCTGTTGGGCCACGTTGCTCGTATACAGACTTGTATTGATCAACTTTTTTCATAGAGTGAATTGTTCTTTTGAAATAACAGAAAATAGAAAAAAAAAACGTTTACCACAAGATAGAGATTGACATTTTAGACTCACCATAAAACCTTGATGCCAAAGGCATACTACATTGCATAACACAAACTAAGGCTTCAGACATCTTTTAGGCTATGTTTATAAAGTCACAGTTTCCTCTTTTTTTCCAAAAATGTATGGAATCCAAACAGTACAAACATTTTGGATCCCTGAAAAACATTTACTGTAAACAGTATTCAGACCGGTAAAGATCTAAAATTTTACTTGCTGTTTTTGTGATAAAGTGTAAAAAAAAAAAAAAACACAATTTATAGGGGTCTGTTGAAATGGAAAGGCCTATCTAGTACCATAGTTCCCATCACGCAACATAAGTTAATAAATTATTGTTCTGGTACTACATGTATGTAAACATAGCCTTTCCTTTCTATGATGAAACCTTAGAGCTGCTGTATCAAACAATAAGTGTCAATCTAATAATCTAAGATATTTAAATTTAACGCTATTTCACTAACACAGGTAAGTGATATTTCGAAGCATTAAAAATAATGTTTGAAGTGGTTGAGTTTATGCCATAAAGCTGCCAGAGCATATTAAAGTGTTAAAGGTCACCATGTTACAGTGTAATGCACCAGGGTTCAGTTTCTCGAAGGTCCCAAAAAGGTTTTCGCACCCGTAAAGAGATAGTAAAATCTCACATCTTATAATTACAGAGCTTTTTATTCGCCTAAAGATGTGTATTTTTTAACTCACTGCTGGAGGTAAATGGAATATAAAAGTTAAATATATATACATATCTGCTGAAAAGTCGAAGAGGAACCTTACGATTTTGTTTTATTCAAAAGGCAAATTCTCATTTCACGATAAACAAGGCCTAATCTAATTGTCAACTAGCCACGTCGAGTCAAGGAACAGTGCATTCTTATTCTGTTGCCAGCTTTGGAGTTAACAATGCAACCCCGTCAAACTAATGCACAATTCTATCAAGTAATACAGCTGAGGAGCGTTTCAACAAGAAGTATCGAAGGAAGAGATCTTTGCTTGACCGAAATTATATCCCGCGTAAATATGGCGGACATTTGCTGAATGAAGTTTTCATTTTTTCGAAAGACATCACTCCAAGTCTAGGATAATTGAAAGGATGGAGAATTTTCAAAACGACTGCTGTCGCCCTTGGACCAAACATCTTTTCAAGAACTCGTATTCAAGGCTTTTAAGAATCGAAAACGCAGTGGTTACGTTGATCGCCAGCAGGTCAGACCGATTGACCGAAATTTAGTTTTCTTCAAAGTAAAGCTACTCATTTTTAGACGATGATGACAACTGTGAATGAAGTCAGCAACGGTAAAACAAAGGTACCGCATGAATTTATTTTTCGTAGTGTTTCGCTCGTTTGTTTTACTGCCGAACTCAATGAGTAAATTGATTGACAATCGATGTACATGTAAGCTTATTATTATTAAAACTACAACTGCATACGTGTATGCACACGAACAATTGCGTCCGCGTTTTTTATTTCTTAGTCCTTGATATTCACCTCTGTAAATTATACTGAACATTGGTGAATATTTATCTCGAATTCGTCTCGGTGAATGTTCGCCAATGTTCACTTCGCCTTTGGCGAATAATTGTTAATAACAAAAAATAAAAAAAAGCGTGCATCTGAACTCGAGAACGGAGTTTATCACACCAGCAATGCTAGAACGCATGCGTCTTACATGTTATGTTCTACCACAAGGAAAAGCACTCAACGTTCGCGGGTAGTCCTGTATGAAATATATCCTTCACCTAACATATAGTCGACTTTGACGCTAACTAATCCGCGCATGCGTTTGGAGCAAATTGCTTTTGTTCTCCAGAGAATAGCATTACAAGGATATCGTACGATTTCCAAAACCAAATATATATTTTTGCCATGTTATCAATGAAACCAACGTAAATATAACACATTTTGTAATGCACAAGGGTACCTATAGCTACCCAACCCAGCCTCCCTTCCACAAGGCTAACTGATTAATTAAAATTAATTAATTAAACAAACATTAAAGTTTACACCTTATTGCGTTTATGCCATAGTTCCTTAGCAAACAGTGACCCAACAGGCGCGAAGTGGAATGGAATGAGACCGGTCGAACCCGTCACAATCCATTTGACACCGAGAAATTTTCAAACATCAGCTCGGAAATTTTGGTTGAATGGATCGCGCCCACAGAGAACGTACAAGGGCATACTTAGTTGTATTAATCGTACAAATATAATGGTCATATTTCGGAATAATTAACGCTCTAAATCGATGATATTTCGTTCATTCTCAACGGTTCCTTGCCTAACCTAACACCTCGTCAGTTCAAACTCAGTCACCAGGGCTTTTTCCGTCTTGGACTCACACAGCGCGTGACGCTTTCATGGACCTTCATAAATAAATACGTACGTGTCCGAGAATTAATTTTTCTCTTTTCCCGAGACGTGAGTTTGGAACGCTTGCATGTGCAGTAACAATTCTAGTTTTGTTGTAGTTCGGGTGTACCGAAAGTTTACAAGAAGACAGCTTAGTGCAGTGTCGATCAATGCAGCGATGTCGTTTGGTGCATACCTTCCAGTCCAACTTCAACTTAAAACATACTATTGCACACACTTGGACTTTAGAGAAATTTAAATGCTTCAGCGTAAAAGGCACCTTAATGGGGGCTCCACGGTAGGTTTACGGAGCTAAACGGAGGTGTTACACTTTAACTTAACGCGCCTTTAAAAGGCCCCATTTATATTGTCTCGGTTACCTGAGACAACCCTCCTATTTTCCCTGTCCCCCACCCCCAAGTTACCCTGGCCGAGGTAACTTTTTATTTATTTCCTTGCAAAATTCAACCAACCGTTTACAAGAGGATCGCGAGCCCGTCAGGGGGCAAGACAACACGGGTGGGCGAGTTGTCTCATCTCGGCAGGTAGGGTAACCCTGGCAGGGGAGACAACGTTTTTTCATATGAACAATTTGGCTCGCCTAACCGAGACATTTCTTGGCGTGGCGAGTGTCACGAAATGTCTAGATTTAGGATTTAAAGCAGAAATTAGTGTCAAAGAAGTAAAAATTAACTCCGCAAAAGCCACTTTGATCGAATGACCGAGGAAAACTTAAACAAAGAGGGATGTTTGCACAATTGATTATTCTATAAGGGCCAGTTATGAGTAATCATGTAGGGTCAACTTTGACTCGGACTACAGGGACAACGTTTTCAGATATAAACGCTCGATAAAGTTGCCTTAGAGAGCAAGAGAGAGAGAGAGAGAGAGAGAGAGAGAGAGAGAGAGACAGAGAGACAGAGAGAGACAGAGAGAGACAGAGATACCCCAGATACCCCCCGGGTACCCCAGACAACATAACTGGGGCCAAATACTGCCGTAAAGGTCTCTCCAACTTTAAAGGCAACTTTACGCTTGTCGTTAAGTTGAGCAAATTTGCCATTTCGAGCTGTGAAAGTTCCAATTCGCCGATAACTTGGAATTTACATCATTTGAACACTCTCCGTTGGTTGAGCCGTTACACGAGAGTTCTATTCAATAACCCCACGTTTCCATTACATGGTTTTTTACCGTATAAGCTTTCTAAGAGTCTCCATTTTACATTAACATGGTCTTTACAGTTTTGCAAAAAGCCCCCATTATCTCATTTAAATTTTTTAGACAGCCTTCGCAAGGTCCCCCTTTTTGATTTACATGTCACCTCACCGGTACATCCTCTAGGTTTTCCATTTACATGGTTTTTATATAATTCTTACAGGCTCCCTTTTTTCATTTACTTGGTTTTTACATGTTTCTTACACGCTCCCTTTTTTCATTCACATAATTTTTAGCGGAGCTCCATACTCATATGGGAAAGAAAAAGAAACCCATGAGTTGATTTTCTCATGGTTTTCATGGCTAGCGGTATTGCTCGTGGGCGCGTAAGCACGACGACGACGACGACAGCAGCGGAGTTGCCCAACATGGCGGCCATACTCCAGCTAAGCGAGGTTGACAGAGACATGCACCCTCAGTTTGTAGCGTAATTACCTCTTTAATATTGGACATCCATGTTATGGTCAATTGACATTTGTCAAAACAAGGTATCCGCTGACCAGTATCACGTGACCATATCGCGGGCTCAAGTTTAGAGCTCATCGAGGTTACGTGCTTTTTTTTAAGTTAACCGCTGACTAAGTGTTGGTTTCGATTAGATCGCGGGCTCATGTCAGGTTAACTTGTTGGCCGGGTTGTTCGGAAGTCGGTTAACGCTAACCCAGGATTATAAAAGTTAACTGAAGTATAATTTTTCTTGTATACAAACGTTTTTCACTGCTTTTTGTGTATTTTGAGGACCTTGAGATAATTGAAACTCAAAACAGAAGGCCAAACAACAGAAATGGAAAACTCCACCGTAAAGTTTCAAAACTCAAATTAAAATTCTCGCCTATCTTGGGTTAGCTTAATCGGGCTTTGAACAACCCGGCCCAGAAGCTCCGCTTTTACACTTGGCTAAATCTATATATAACATGTTTCTTACAGGCCCCCTTTTTTCATTTACATGGTTTTTACAGGGTTACAAACATAACATTTCCAGACTTTTCTCTGTATTCGGTTGAATTATTTACACGTTTCTCACATGGTTTAGTAAAGCAATTTACATGGTTTTTACAACGGGATATACTGCAAAAATGCGTAAAATATTTTACAGGTTTTTTCATGCTCTTGAAATAATCGTTGTCGACAAAGACAATATAAATCACTATATACAGAACATTTATATGCTGTATTAAAAGCTGTAAATTTCCTGTAATTTTATCTTACAAAACATTAACATGTAAATTGTAATCTACAAACAATGTAAATCAAGATTTACATACTATAAATTAAAATTGACCTAAAATTTTCAACTTTTCCAGTGAGATGTAATAATCGTAAGTTTTGAGATTTTGCGACGGCTTTCCGGATTTTATTCCGACAAAGACCGGGCAAGTGCCGGCTTTGTCTAATATCATTATAAGTGTTCTTACTATTATTACGATTAATCATAACGTGATCCACAATTTAGCTTATCTCCAGAGTTAGTTTGCCTGTCAGACAAGGGCTGGGGCAACAATTTTATATTAGAGTGGTTGTTCATCTAGAGCGCTGGAACACGTGCTCTTATCGAGCCCGGCACGGCGGAAAAACCGCTGCTCATGCGCAGTAGATTTCGGTTCGTCTTCAGGCCTTTCCATTTTCAAAATGGCGGACGACGAATCAAAAACGAACACGTCATTGTTATGGCTTTTGGCAACATCTTGTTCGCTCAAAGCAGTTACAAACAACTCGGCTACTTTGGGTAATGATCCGTGCTGATGTTTTGACTGTGATCGAGAGGATCGAAACGGTGTTGTCAGTTTTCTCTGGCGATAAAGACAGCTCTTCCGAAAGGAAACTTTCAGCTTTTCCATATTCACCCGAGGTACCGTTTTTCCTTTTCTTAAGGTCGTGTCAAGTTCTTTAAGGTTTTGAACCGCAATTTCTTGTAGCTTGTTTAATTTCACGGAACATATAAAATATGACTTTTTTTTTCGTGCTGATGAAAATTTTTAAATGCTATTTGTTCATGGACTTTTGTATCGTTGCCTGAAGAAAGGAAAGTGGAGGACGAATTCGTAAGTAGTACACACTAATGCCTAATTTCGTTGTGCTTTTCGCTTGTGTGCTATTCATTCGTGCCTTGTTTTGCCGCTTCAGTGGATGCCATGTACTGCCATGAGCTGAAAACTTGTAGTAAGCTTATAGAGGTTTAATATGGCATTGTAGAAAGTTGTATTGTATATGTAATACAGCTTGAAGGATAAAATAAATTGCTCTTTGTTTATGTCAGCCTGTGTTTGATATGATGGCTTATGTTACTTCGCACTTACTACGACTCTTGTTCCTTGGCTACGCAGCTTTCCCCGCAGCTGTGGGCTTCGTTATTGCAAACATTTCTCCGTTGTGTTAACGAAAAACGTAATCCGCCATACAGAGAAGGGAATCCGGATACAGAGAAGTGGTTTCGAGATACGAACTGCCAAAAGGCGGTCCCCTGTACAGGGACCGGTGGCTTTCACGCTGGAAATTTTTGAAATTGTGGTCCTAGAATTGGAAACGGGATTTTTGTTATTCTGAGGCCAAGTTAGCTTGTTATGTTTTATCTCTTTTTTTTAATCTAGGGGGTTCGACCGAACCAGCCAAATCCCCCTAGATCCTTCCCAGCTAACCCGAGTGATATTCAGTCTAACCCTAGAACTATTTAGGCTAAACTCTCACTTCTTCTGGCTTGAATAAGGTTGGTCTATTTACTGTTAACACACAGTAACACTTAAAAGGTCTACAGTCTGCATTTTAACACCTGGCCTGCAGTCCAAAGTCTGCATCTTACACTGACCACATTGGAAAGCATGCTTTTTTTGCAAAAAGCACCATTGTGTGAAAACACATGAAAACTGGACCATCCCTCCTCCCCCAGTAGTAAGTTTAAGTCTTGTTCCAAGCAAATACCGTATGCCATCTCTCCCAGATACTTTTAAGGAGAAGGTTCAGTAGCCTACACTGCAACAAAATTCTACTGTTTCATATTGTGTTCCAGATAAATTCCATACCCTGGCAGACCCTGCCACCAAATTTTGTTTACTCCCTCCCCCAACTTTCAACCATCCTATGGGATCACCACCTTATTGCGGAGGGATGGTTTTTGTATCCATGACCCTATGAGCTATGTCAGCTGGAGTCTTGTATTTCTGGTAGGTTGAAGGATAGGGACCAGACAAATTGTGATCACCTGGCTTTCTAGGTTGGGTGTACTGTAGAAAATAAGACTATAGCAGATACAGAAGATATTCAAATCTCTATCAACATCAGTGAAGCAACAACAGCTCATATCATAAGACATGCATTTGGAGCAAACCCCTTCCTCTGAACACCCCACTGAAAATGCCAGTTCGCCTTCATACTTTCCGTTTCAAAATTTTAAGTTTTGAATTCTCCCCCCCTCCACCCCACTCCTCAGAATTTCCATTGACCTCCCTTGAGGTGGATATGGTTATCTTCTGGCACCACAATTCACCTTTTAGTAAATTAATCAGATCAGGCAAATGATGTCTTAGCAAAATGTTTATCTAATTAAAATGCAACTTGGAGATTTACAATTCCAAAATAACTACATGTAAAAACTACTGTTAAGTTAACCTCTCCCATTCCCAAACAAAAAGACCAAACAAGCGTGACTAGAATTGTTTCATTAAAAACACCCCTCAAATATAGAAAACTAAACTGAAATAAAAATAAAATCCAACACAAACACACAAGCAATGAGCATCATTAAAAAACTGGATCATTGGATAATGCAATTTGAGAGTTTTCATTGTTTTAGCCATCAGGGGTTATGAGCCATTATACCATGCTCTACAAATATGGAAAGCGTATGCATGATTTTTTGAGCATTTTTATTGTTATTTAAGTCTAGTTTTCTATATTTTGGGGGCCTGTTTAAAAAAACAATTATTCCACTCGTGCCTGTTGGATATGAGAAGATTAAAGGCAACTCAGCGCTACGCGCCTTGTTGGCTATCTATTATCTCATATCCAACACGCTCTCGTGGAATAATTGATAATTATTCACTCCCTAACAAGTGAATGATGCGTGATCCAAACAATAACAAAATGGCCGGCAAAAACTTATGTTCTGCCAGTGTTTCTGAAATGGAAATCCTGAGAATACAAGAAGATACTGTACCAGAAAATACCAAAAAGTCTTCAAAGTTTTGAATTTTGAATTTTCATTTCAAGTGAAAATGACAATTTTGATTGAACAACGAAATTGTTTTGCAAAAAGACTTTTCATTTAGATTGCTGATTTGAAAAGTGTTAAAAGACCATTTTGCTAGATTGTGATCAACGAGGATTTTATCGCAGGTTAACTAGACTTGCCATGTTAGAAGATTCTGTAAGGAATTGTGCACATCTTCATGCCGCTTGCATGTTTTCCACGCATGAATTGAGAGTTCAATTAAATTATCTTTTAATGGTTTCCTTTTCATCTGTTGTTGAGATCACTTTGTACATATACTAAAAACTTGTCAATCTCAGTGAATAACAGCCACTATTCACCTCGATCGCAAAAAATAATTGTTAAATATCGCATAAACTTCCACACCAAAATATTATGATTTACAAATTTTTAAGAAGTCAAATCCCAACCAAGTTGTTTACCAAACTGTAATTTTTCTGTCTTCAAACATTTTTCTTTATTAATTACTGGGGAATCCTGAAATACTTGTTCCATGCATTTGGTTCCTTAATTATCCATTTTATTATTCCTTAATCTTTTTATAAAAGGGGACATATCATTTAGTATCCTCTCCAAGGAAGATGGCATTCATTTCACCCATGAAAAAAACTTCTTCAATTTGATGTACGTGGCCACATCACACTGTCTCCAGCCAGAGAATCAAGTAATTGAAAGAGAGGAGGAGAGCTGTGAAAATCTGAGGTCTGACTGTTTAAAAAAAAGAGGAAAAAATGTAAAATTAGATTAAGCTATACTTTAACTTCATCCTTTGCATACTTATTACACTGCAAGGAGAAATGTCATTAACTTAGTATCTGCACTGTTCATACATTATATACAATACTGCCTAGAGCATTGAAGACTACGCAACTTCTTTCAACCTATATTTTGAATACCTGCTTTGTAACCGGGAAATCTAAATCATGTAGTACAACATAATCATGAAGTACAACAAAAGGAATGTTACTTCTTGAGGTTTCACTCAATAAAAATAAATAAATAAAAACATTTCATTAACCTTATCATCATCAGACTAATTAAACTCAAAAAAGTCTGCCTTCAGGTCAAAAAATAACTTTACAAGATAACTTTTAAAAACTCTTTCAAAACCACGCAATTAGTCCATTCAATAACAACAAAACAAAAAACTTGGCGTACATCTGTCATATCAGATTCTTGCACCGCTGCAAGAACTTTTAAATTGTAGACAACAAAAGCCAGAGGATATATCCAAACGTAGAAAGAAATGTGTCACCTTGAATAGTATGCTGATATCCGGACTGAACATAAGTGGGCTACGCGTTTAAAACATTCATTGCATGTAAGATTTATACCCTTAAATCTACAAAATTAAGCTCATTTACAGTACAGTGTCAACGGTTTTCGTCACTCATTTATATGAACATAGCAGAGGCAGAGGCAAGTCAAGATATCACGGGTAATTCAAATGATAGCGAACAAAATCTTCAACTTTTGAACTGTAGACTCATCGAGCCAAAAAGTTTCCGAAGCCACACACGAACTAGAAAATGTTGCCACTTGCAAAAATCAACCATTTACGGAAGGAAAGGAAGGAAAACTTGGCTTACCTTTCAACATAACTTTCCATTATGCTGTGTTCATTGTGTTAAGTCATCTGTACACCAATATCTGCAGCAGAAGAGTATTGTAAATAAACTAAGAAGGTGCTTCCGCTTGGCACAAAATGAACACGACACCAACGAACAAAATAAATCACAACACAAAGAATAACACTCAAAGAAAGCGACAAAACCAGGCTAACATTTGCAACATACTTACTTGTGCTTAATCCGCATTCTCTGTGACAGGTAGAAGTTCTAACTGGGTAAAAGTCCACAATATTTCTTGCTGTTCGATGCTCCCGCTTGCAAAATGTTCAGAAATTTTCAAAACTCATTTGCAGCCGCAAATTGTCAGCGGCGAGCGCTTGAGCATGCTCCAAGACAACGGATTTTTCAGTCAATCAGCAGTTTTTCCGCCGTGCCCATCGAGCCCGAGAACTAGCCGTTACTCGTTGGGGCTTCAAGGACATGTCAGAGAAGGGCCTGGTGTTCCTGATGCCCTCATATTACATATTTTCCATTATCTTTATATTTGGTCGTTTCTGCACTATTTCATAGTGCGTGCGTGCGTGCCTGCGGCGGCAGGTATATTTTGCAGGGCGCAGGTTGCAGGTTGCAAGTTGAAATTTAATTATAACTTGAAAACCGCTGGCACTTAAAAGAAACGTACAGCTGGTAGACTTACCTTGACTGTTACATGACTCTGCTTACAATCGCTCAGAAAGGCAGCTTCCACCTAAGTGCCAAACCGGCCGAAGCGATGGGAGGAGCGTATATTCCTATGATTTTAAATATCATCTGAAATATCATCTGAAATATCTGCTGAATTTGGTTTCTTCCCTGTGAGTACCAAAATGAAAGCACACTGAGCTTGTGCTAGTATATTCCGTCGGTTAAAATCTTATGTTATTTCATTTCTTCATTTGTTTGCTTCATTTGTGATGGCAATCTTCTGTTGTTGAGGGAAGATCCGAGCCAAATCTGGAATCGCTGGAAACATCTGTCGAGCGGCCATCCAGATGGTTTTCAAGAGATTTCACTGGTCTCAGCGTGTCGATCGATAAGTACTTATCGCGACACTTACCGCGGATCGATCGTGTCTTCACTATGTGAAAGAGGCGTACTAATTTATGTAAGAGCCCCTGACGAGTATGTAGGTTATTAATTATTTTTAGTGCCAGCGGTTTTCCAGTTATAATTAAATTTCAACCTGCACCCTGCACCCTGCACCCTGCACCCTGCAGAATATACCTGCCGCGCCTGCGGCTTGGGTTGGGGCTCGCCACAGGATGTGGCTTGTGGCTGTTTTTCGCCCCAACTTTATTCTTTGAATCAAATATAGCGATGTTTAATTGATTAATTTGACACCTTAGCATTTGAATGGTTCTAAATAAACGCCACGTGAGTGGCCAAATTAATCCAAACAAGTGTCTCAGTGATTCAGTGAGCCGCATGCACGACCGCGATTATAACCATTTCATTAGAGTCTTCAGTGCGCTGGGTTTATAAATAGGCGCCGCTCTCGGCACAAAGAATTTTAGACTGTTTGCTTCAAGTTTACTACGTTCTTGGTTTTGTGCAATTACTGACCATACAGAACTTACTGATTCGAGCAACGCAGTGTCCTTTTTTGTTCTTCTTGTATGCCTTCTTGCATTTACACTTTCCTTCATAGCATACTTCATGTTTTTTGCACTTGCATTCTAAAATTGAAACAGTTAAGGAAATTTAAGTACTTTTGGGAGGATATATGCCAAAGTATGCCAAAGTAATTATGCCAAAGTACTTATGGAACTGTTTTTGCTGGGAAAACTAAGCCATAGGCAATTGTGATAGCAAGGGGTGCAAAAGCGCACAAGGATCCATGATGCAGTGAATTGCGAAACCTGCAATCCAATATACATAGAAGTAAATTTCAAAACAGCATATTCCCAGAATAACAATCTTGTGTTCGTCTATGGTCCTGCAGTTCCTTCAAAATGCAAATCATGGATTATTTCATCAAAAGCTTACCCTTTACGCATGCTCCGTCCTTCTTAACGTATCCCTTTTCACATTCGCAAGAGTACCCTCCCTGCACGTTCACACATTTCTCGCCGGAGCCGCATTTATCCATAATTTCAGAGCATTCATCCAGATCTGCAATGAAAATCAGAGCGTTTTCACTCACGCGCCAGAATGCAAACTTATTGGAACAAATAAAGGTGTTTATAACAAAGTTTCCATATAACGGGCGCCCTGATTGGCTGGAACAGCGTGCTTTATCAGAGGAACAGAGCACGGGTTGATGACGGTAAGTTGGCTTCCAAATTTTTGCTTCGGAATTTTGACAAATTTGACCCAAATTAAACATCCCCTGTGACTCAGACAAACACAGTGGAAGCGAGCTATTTTTCTGCAGTAAATATGGCTCACAGAGACCATTGTTAGTAACAGTAGTGTTAAAACTGTACTAAAATAACAAGTTTTACTAGATTCCCGCCGACAAAACATGTACGGCTGTAGCGAAATAAACAAATTCTCAACCTAAACAGTGCTTCGATAAAGGCATTATGTTTGTTACGAAGGGAAAAATTATACTAAGAAGTAAAACAACGACAGAAAACAACCATTGAACTGTCTCTGTTTATGATGAGAAGCTTTATTTTTGTAAATTTACAATTAAAAATGCTCAATTGCTCAAACAACATTTACATGCAGTGTAATAACGCTCGTTCTACGGTCATCTCAGCGAAGTAAACCGACGAGTGGTCGGTGCAAAACTTGCCCTGATATTCTCTTCAGCGCTCGGAGTAGAACCAGTGGGAGCCGTTAGGTCTTTCTAACTTTTACGCTAGTTCGGGCAATCTTGCTGCATGCGGCTACAAGCCGTAAATAAATGTAGCTCCTTTCAAATTTAACTCGGCATTTCGCATTTTCATCCACAAGCTTTGAGCTTCGCGTTTCGTGATTTCCACTGGAAAAGTGCTCGTTTTCATGGGCCACAATACGGGCGGATTCCTCTGGACTATAAACCGTTACCTGCCTTTAGATCCGTATTTAAAAATTAACTTAAAAGCGAACTTTGAAGGCATCGTTCTTCTCTCGAAAGCCGCTCAAACTACTCGAAACTGAAAGCTTAGCTGAAGTCCAGTTTGTGATTGACAGCTGTCGCTTCGTTAGCCAATCAAATTATTTGAACAATTCTAACAAGGATTGTGATTGGCTTATTTTAGCGTGCTTTATCAGAGAACAGTGCACGGCTGACGCCACTTTTGCTCGTTTGGAAAAAAAAGTTTGCTTTGAAAATTCAACCGGATACGTGGGGAAATTATCTGATTCTTTATCATAAAACAAATAAAGAAGCCTCGACTGTGCTCTGTTCTGTTGTAAAACACTTAGGAAACGGTAGAGCACTCGAGAAGTAGGGAAAAACACTTCTTTCGTGCTCTACCGCTTCCTGCGTGCTTTACAACAGAACAGAGCACAGTCGAGGCTTCTTTATTTGTTAATTACATAAGGAAAAGAGTTCGACTCCCACAGGGTTGGTTTGGTACACCAATATGGCCGCCGTTTCATTGTTTTGGGACAGGGATATGGTTGCCGTGACGTCGTTTGAAAATTCTGTTTTACAAAACTCTCAAAACTTAACACTTGTGATTGACTTTCTTAAAAACAAACTGAATAGGTATATAGGGTAGACAGAGGCACATTCGTGGAGAGGCGTTTCTTCACTGTTTTGAAGTAAAATTTGATTTAATAGTGATTTTTTTTTCGTGCGAGAAAAGTACTTGATCCTGTCGAGGAAAAGATTGTTGTTATTCATCGTGGTAGATGCAATAATAAAGAGTATTATCGTTTGACTCACGATGTAGTCACTTGAGATGTAGATCGCGACGTTTCGACTGCTTACTACTAGTCTTCTTCAGGCCATAAGGTCGACTGATTGCACGGTATCATTTATGTCACAAAAGTCGGCTGTGATTGGCGCATTTCGATCCTGCTATTGTTCCCTTGTTCCGGTAAGTAACTGTTCCCTCAGCGGTGCGCTGTTGTACCGTTCTCCTGCTGTTGCGTATTTTGATCGTGGGCATCCATACTTCAGGAATTTCAATTCCACTATCCCTGTTGATGTTATTAGGGTGAAGTCTTAAGTAAATAGCTTCCTTGACCCTACGTGTGTACCAGTGAGGATCTCGATCAATAAACTTGACCTCATTCCAGATAGGATAGTGGCCGGCCTCGTGGACGTCTTCAGAAACTGCGGAGGTCTGGGTACGGGCGAGTCGTATATCCCTGTCGTGTTCTTTGATCCTCTCCTGCACGGATCTTCCTGTTTCCCCGATATAGACTTTGCACACTCACAGGGAATCTTGTAGACAACGCCATCCTGTTTAGCCGGGCCGACGGTGTCCTTTGGTGGCACTAAGTGTGACCGAAGTGCCACGCTCTTTTCTTTGACGTTGATATTGTGGTAAAAAAACAAATCGAATGTGATTAAGCGTTGTTTGTACTCTTATCGTCATCACTGTGGTCAAAATTTGTTGAGGACTCACTCGGCGCACAACATTTTGACCACTGTGATGATGCATATCGTTGTCGATAAGAGTACAGACGACGTTAAACCACATTCGATTTGTTAATTTTTATTTCTCCCCAGATACTCTATCCTCTAGACAATAGGACCAACTTACTTTCGTTTAATTTTCCAAATGCTTTTCCTTGCAGCAAACTGTCGGTAAGTGTTTCTTTGCACTTTTGATAATTTGAAGGGGCTATAAGAGTGAAACGGGGCCATTACAGTGAAAAAAATTACCTTAATTTACTTACCCTGGCAGTCACCATTGTCATTCCTTGTGTATCCATCACTGCATTCACAGTCGTAGCGACCTTCAGAGTTTAGACAGACGGAGTTTGCTGGACAAGTTCCTGGATCGCTGCATTCATCAGCATCTGCGTTAACAAGAAATAAGTAACGTGTTTAGTAATATATCAAACACAAAAGACCGTGTTTGACAACATTTCCAAAGACGGAGAAGAGAGTTGAAAATCCGACGCGCAGCGGAGTATTTTTTGGTGTTTGGATAGCCGATGAAACCTTGTCTCGGGTGTTTGATATATCTTCTTAATCCAAGTTAAAACTAAGGAGAAAACGGAGAAACAAAATCGCCCAAATCTATGCTAATTAACATCAGATATTCAAACACCGTCACGGTAATGATTTCCTTTGTTCAAACATGATGAGCTATTAATGACTTTCAGAATATATCTTGGCAAACTGTCATTAAATCATTGGAAATATATTGGAAGTGTTCACACTCAGATACTTCTTCTCATGTTAATTTATTAACCTTGACTGTAAATTGTTACCTTGGCACGTGCTGTTTCCTCCTGAAGTGATCATTTCATAACCTTTGTGGCAAATGCACTTATAAAAACCGTCAGAGACCTGGCTGCAAATTTGATCAATGGGGCAATCCTGACCTTGTTGTCTGAAACACTCAGTTATTTCTGAAGAACAAGACAAAGTGATTCATTAGAATTTGAGACCTAAGGGTAATCAAAATCAATTTTTTTTCTTCAAATAAGATAAAATAAAAAGTTTCGACTTGAGACAACAACAATTTCTCAGAATTCCTCCTTAGAGTATTTTTGGCAATTTGTAAGAGGAGTTACAAATTCGATCCTAGACCCAAAATTGAGTGTGAGTATGAGTTTCTCAGTAAATTGACCTTTCAGTTGCTTCCTTCTTATCTTACGAACAAACAAAGTATTATTGAGTATTGTTTCAGTAAGGCAACTTACTAACGCACGTTCCGTTAGCAGTCTTTCTAAAACCCTCGAGACATACGCAATGTAGTTTGTCTGGTATCAGGGGATCAACAACGCATTCAGAATTCTCATCACAATGATGCTCCGCAGGACATGGCAGTGAGTCTATGTAATGACAAAGAAAAGGAGGCATGAGAAGATAACTAGGAGATATATAGACTACGACAACACATGAAAAAAGTATATTTTTGGATTTTCCATCTTTCTTGTAGGTGATTCTTCTTTAATAAACAATCCTGTGGGGGACGCCTGGAGGGAATCATAGTAGTTCATCATCTTGGAATGGATATTTGTTTTGATGAATAAAAATACCATGATTCCCTCAGGCGAGTCTCATGGAGGGATTTGGCCATTTGACGCTACGTGAAGCCATAGCGAGTGAGACATTTGACTATAAATGCTTGTTTAAAAATTCAAACGTCCAAGGATACTAGAGTTGAAGGGGAAAGGAATAAGGGCTCTCAGGCCTGGTCCACACTAATCTGTGACGAAACTAAGCTTTTCGAAAACGCTCTTCCAGCCGGAGGAATTTCAAAACGCCGGCTTTTCGTTTTCGCGTGGACATAAAGGGAAAAAAAAAAAATTTAAAAAATTTTAAAAGGAGCTTTCGAAAACGACGGTGTCACCATAAGTGATTTTATGTGATTTCCCTGTCCAAGTTTTCCTCAAACAAAAATCCAAGTGACCGGTGATTGTTGCGTTTTAAAACGCGTCCGGCGTACTGTAGATGGAAAACACTTGATACTTTTTCAGAATGAAACCTCCGTTTGCAAATTCCTCCAGTCGAGCTAGTGTAGACCGGGCCTTAGATTTGAATGATACATAATAATTACCTCTGCAGAATTTCCCGTTTCCGGTGCTGTTTCCTCGACAAAAGCACTTTCCGATATCACACTTTGCCCGAGAATGGCAATCACTGTCAGCTTGGCATGGGTGTAGAGGCCCTAAGTGAATCAAGTGCGAATATCATGAGTTTAGTGGTTGAGTGCGTGAAACGAACGAGAGATTATTTAGCTAGAACCCAAGCCCTGTTCAAGATCTGTGCAAAATATCCCAGAGCAAAATTTCTTCTGGCAAATTTCATCCTCATTATCAAGGCATACCTTTTTTTTTTTGAAAGTTGTAAATTATTGGGACTTTGTGAAGGTTTGTAAATTGTGAGTGCTTGATGAATTGTTAACGTCTCTGGAGCTGGAGAGCTTATATATCTGGACCAGCTCGCTTTGGCGTGTCTGCTTCCATATACAGTACGACCCCGTGTCAACAACAGGCCAGCGACAAACCTGGCTGGAGATATGTCATCAACACTGTACATAGGGTTCAGAGCTACCTTAAATTTTCAAAACTTTAAAGTAGCTCTGAACTCTATGTACGGATTCTCTTTTTTTTAAAAAAAACTTTGCCAAAAGTTGTGTGTTATCTTTCTTAGTAGAATTTGATAATTTAAAAAAATTTACGCGTGCCGTTTTTGACTTATAAGCCCCTAAAGCTGTAATTAAGCGTGTTTTAGCAGGTCACACTGTTGCTTTGCTAAGCTATTGTGTCACGAAAATGATAAAAACGTGTTCAGTAATAATTGGGCAGTTTTTTGACACCATGATTGTAGCATCAAGTGATAAAGAGTGGTTATAATGACCCATCAAAATCTAACTGCTGGAAATTGTTTTAAGCCATGTTAAATTATTTGTGGAAGGTTTCATATACCATAAAACACTGGTATCATTACTATTGATGTCATAACGCTTCTATTCATTGCGTTCATTGTTTGGCGTTCTTACCAGGCTCGCATGATTTGTCGTCGCCCATTGCAAGTCCGTCCTTGCACGCGCATTCTCCTACGGTGCATATTCGAGAGTTATGCTCGCAGTCTGCATCCTTAAAGCATTCTACAGCAAAAAAGGAATATTGAACGATTATTCCAGGGTGCAAGGAGATCACCCAGTGAGGACTCTGCACTGGAACTAGTGTTCCATACATATACGCTGGAACGTATCTTGGTTTTTGAAGTATTAAGCGATCTCAGTGACCATGAATATTTCTACTCCCTCACTTCCCCACATACCCCAGCCTGGAAGAGCTTCCAGCATTAATTTCAGCTGTAGCTACTTGTTACTCATATGGAAATCTAAAGGTACTGTGATAGTAAATTCTTAGCTTGCACAGAAACATAGCCCGTTGATGCCGGCAAGTACTCCAACCGGGCTGTGTCTCTCAAACGTCCTGGGTGTTTCAGTCCACCAAAACCCTTAATTAAAGTTTTTTGCTTCAGCATGATCTTTCACCCAACATCGCCATTATCTATCCAATTTTAAAAAAATAGAAAAAACTTAGTGTGGAACGTTACTGTACTGCAGTCTCGTCAAATTTTGTCACAGGCCCTGTACTCCTCTATGGGAATCGCCTGGAATAGCGCCAATTTCCGAGCCATGAACACCAATATATATACTTCTTATCACTGCAGTTTCCCCCTCTACGGACATCACTCACCTACACACTTTCCGTCCTTGGTTTTCTTCGAGCCAGGAATACATGCGCAAAGTGGATTTTTAGGATACAATGGATCGACCATGCACAAAGCGTTTTTTCCGCATTTGAAGTTCTCCGGGCAAGCTGATGATTCTGATAAGACAAAGGACATAAAAATGATGTTATTTCATACCATGATGATTTCCACATCTAGTTAAAGAGGCCGGCTACTGCCACGGGTTGAAAGCAAAATTAGATTTTAATATTTATCCTTATTGACGCTGTATTTCCGATTACAGGTAGCCCCATCAATTTTTGATTATTTCTATTTTCTCGGCACCAGCCGAGGAAATAAGTATCTCAGGTGCAAGTTAAAAGCAAATTCTGGCCTACCAATGATCGCGACGAAGAAGTTGAAAATCAAATGCATTTGAAGATTTGTCTTCAATTACAGAGACAAAACACCAAGTTAGCAGGCCAAGAACGGAATGGGAATCACACTGCTGAGTGAGATCAATAAACTCATAACAAAAAGGATTTTTAAACGCTAACTTAAGTAATAGGAAAGAATAGGAAAAAATAAACTTGCAAACGACTAACAGCCAAAAATGCGGCTTATTGTTGGTTCACGTGTCCAGTCCCGACATTTCCGTAAATGTTTGTTTTCTTACTTCTGCAGTAGATTCCGTTGCCAGCGTACATTCCAACGCAACGGCAGAATCCATCGATACACTTTCCATGTTTAGACGTACAAATCTTGTCATTAGAACATTTCTGTGGTGGTTCTAGTTGATCAAAAATAATAGCAACATGAAAATTAAACTATTTCCTTTAAATGATGGACATAAAGCCCCACCACACAGCAACAATTTCAAATTTGCAATGGGACATTGTAGCACATTAAGTCAGCAAGTCATAAAATTACTTATAATACTACATGTTCATCTCAAAAATTGAGCGATAACGGATTCTTAACGGAGCCACGTCACGGTTTGCGCATCTTGAAGCGTTTAGCCTAACTTTTTCAAGTTCGTCGTTTGTAATCAGTGTTAACCTTCTCCATCCTTTACGATCCTTTTTCCTTCGTGGTCTATTATTATCTCTTTGGTGTTTTTCTATCTTAGTTAACGATTTCCGTTTTCCTTCTATTCAATTTAAAATCATTTTGTACGTGTTCAAAATAACTCAAAATATCGTCACTGGGCTCCTTTAAAGACGACCTTTTCCATTTCGGCTATTCGTTAGTCTGCCTTACTTCACGTTCCATAGATTTGCTAGTACTTTCTGCTTTGGACCGTTAATGGAAAATACATAAGAGACTTAATAACGGTTAAACTGATGGTGGTAACTAATCCACCTTTGTGAATTTGGAAACCTAACGTTCCGAGTTAGTTAACTCTTCGTCTGAGCATAACTTTTTCCCGGTAAGTTCCTCTGTAAATCATTGGGTAGGGTTGTGACGCGCGCTAGGACCTTGGGACCCTTACCCTATACTAGACCATGATCAGCTTGATTTTGCAATCTTACTCTAAACTAAGCACCAAAATACCTCTGCCCTATCCCAGAATAGCTATTATGCATGCAGAAACTTTATCACTATCGTAGTTTAACATACGCTAACTAAGCCAATATCTTACAAAGTTACCTTGAAGTTTTAATTTCTGTTATAAAATCCCGGGTAGAGAAACCTGTTCTAGACTAAATTATATTTACACTGCAACTCTTATGATAAATTCTGTCTGATTTCTCTACCCTATCCCAGACTAAACCGCCTGAAAACCATACCCTTTACAAAGGCACATACTCATAGAGCATATATATGGGAGTGCACCCCCCCGAACACTTTGTAGGGTATTCACACAAAGAGCTAATACTCGGTAAGTCAGCTTCACTTCCAAAATCGCTACCAGCTTAAAGTCGATAATCAACTAAGTGTTTTACTTGCCAATGGACTCAAAGCAAAAGTTACGTCAGTAAAACATACTTATGAACTTTGTTTCATAGTATCGACAATCGTCATGCTGTTGTTTAGGTCCCGTATGTATATGCACACTGCGTGTAATGGTGTGTAAAGGAGAATCCTTGTTCACAATATTTGCCTCATTAGCGTAAGCGATAGAGTTTCTGATGGAGCTACAAAAGCATTAGTTCTGAATATTGAAATGACACAGCACTATTTACTGTCCCGAGGAATTTGAGCCCGATGTATTGAATACTTTTTGTGCGGCGGGGGTTTAAAATCCCAAAATTCTACAAAGAGTGTATGAGCTAGTTATCGCTTTTGCTGCTCGGATAGTTTGCAGTTCTTGAAAGTCATTTTTTCCTCGAATATTACAGCTAAAGAGGAAAAAGTTTCACCAATCTTTATCTTTAATTAATGTAATTGCCTTTAGCTTGCTATTCCGACAATTACTAAGTTTCACAAGCTCTTTAAATGTTTGTAGTCAATTTGTGTTTAGCGTAATGCCTTCTCTGCGCAAAGTCGGATGTTAATGAAGAAAATTGTAAACAATGACATCAGCAAAGATTCTTCTGTAGAGAGCACGAAATAGTTTCTCACTCGCTCTGCAATTCTCTCCGTTTCCAATCAGCTCATCAGCACAAGTGCACATGTTCCTATCACAAATGGCAAACGTAGGACAGTTACTTCGACTCAAACAAGGAAACGGCCGACTGTTGCTTGTTTTAGCTGTAAAGAGCAAAAAGAAAACAGTTAAGTTGTGGTTCACTATGGTCGTTTAGTCTGCTACCATTGCCCAGTTCACACTGAAGCATGTTGGAAAGTAATGTGCTTCCCGAGAGTTTTCATTGGCTTAGCTATCATGAGTTATGAGCCATTATACGATGCTCTCAAATATAGTAAGCGTACGCGCGATTTCTTTGGGCGTTTTCACTTTTATTTTGTTTTAGTCTTTATTTTTGGAGCGTTTTTGTTAAAACAGTTATTCCACTCGTGCTTGTTGGATATGAGATAACTATAGCTAACTTGGTGCTACGCGCCTTCTTGGCTATCTACCATCTCATTTCCAACGCGCGCTTGTGGTAATTCTAGCCGCTGGTATTAAAATACCAAACGTCTTTCAGTCTTTCGTTCTTTAAGAAAAACCATACCTACGATAGCCGCGTCATATTCATAACGTTTATTTATCTGATTGCTATTCCTCGTAGGGTTAGTTTGCTAAATCCACTATTTACAAACATTTTCAAGATGGCATAGTTACCTGCTTTCATGCATTTAGATTCACCAGCTCTTCCGAAATATCCAAGGTTACATTTGCAAGTTACCCCAGTTGTTCCCGGTCGTCTCAAACAGTGTGAGTACCTATACCTGGGATTGTATCTCGAAGCACAAATGCGAACAGTGCACTTTAACCACTCTGCCAAGAGATGAATCAGCTCTTACTAAACTGTAAACCTAAGGCAATCAACATTTCATGACCTTTATAGAGAGCTTAAGCAATGACGACGGCGACCCCGAGGACAACAACTAGTAAAAGCAATAGTTTATATTTTATGTTAGAATTTCGCAGTTGTCTAGATCTGTTCAGTCCGCCTATTGGTCTCCGAACTTTCTTAAGCTAAATATGTAACGCCAACGTTCAATTCCTAATGAAAATACAACAAATTAGCCGCCGTCGTTCGTGCCCTCCAAAATGCAGAGAACTAAGTCATTTCAGGTTGTTGTTGTCCAAAGGACGACAAGAAATATTCAAAGATTTATTACGCACGCGCACAGCCATTGCTCTACTCATAAAGCTTTTGTTTGGTGGCGGTCTCAGTCGTTGCCGTGGCCGTCGTGGTTTCCTTAAGGTCTCTATAAACGCTATCGCAGTCCATGTCACTCTCTCGCTGTTTTTGTCGCTGTCGCTGTGATGGTTGCTGTCCTGTCGCTCTTGCTGTTACTACCACTTTCAACGTCAATATCATTTGCCTTCATTGTCTATGACTCCGTCTCTTTTGCTGTCACACTTGAATGTCGAAAGCTATTCGCAATTTGCCTTTATTTTCTATGAAAACGCTTAGTGATCGGTCAATTTAAAAACTCTCGCTATCTTCTCTGCAAATCAGAAATAAAACGAAACTCTCAAACTATAAACTCCCGATTTTCGCCGGCCCCGGCTACAGGTAATTGCTTGACTTTTGATTGGTTCGGCCCTCTAGTGAAGACAACTTTAACTCGGTATTGTTGAGACACTTCAAATTTACAGAATTAAATGAATTGTCAAAAAGTTTAAAAGCATTGATCGGTCACGTTCTTCAAAACACTGCCTATTCCTTTGTTAGAAAAGTTTTTGTACTTACTCTCACACTTAGTTTTCCCATCTCCATGATCCCAATAGTTTGTACAATGGCACTCTCTCCGGAAGCACTTGGCCTTCCCTTTTAAACAGTCCTTGTCAGATTCACAACTTGCTGGCTTAGCTGAAAAACATAAAAATTGAAAAGCATGTAGAACAAGACGCTCTAAGAGCGTTGACTCTGGCTTCGTATCGCAGTATCAAATCGTACTTTACGAAAACACGTATTGGACACAATAAAAACAAATTAGAGAATCTGGATATTTTAGCGCAAGAGTTCCGTTTAGATATTCAAGTATTCAAGCTGCTTCCTTGAGTATCCTCCTAATCCAATCGCAAGTTGTGAGTTTAAACCATTTTGGTTAAAGAATGAAACACGGCTGTTTATGCATTTAAGGAAAACTTGTTTGCAAAGAGTTTTCCAGGTCTTTTTACAACTTATGGCGATTACATTGTACATGCGAGAAGAAATTGTACGAAGTTCGTTTACTCGTCGTGGCGATCCAAGTAAATTGTGCAGCTGAACATCTTTGTAGAACTATTAGAGAATGGAACGCCTTACTTAACGATGTTTTAGATGTTAAAAAAAGTCATTTATTCAAGAACGCTCTTAGATTAGAATGGTGACATTTTAATTAGGTTCTAATTTTTTAATCTTAATTAACTTTTCTTAGTAATCTTTTTAAATTATGTACATATTTTATTACATATTTCTAAGGTTTTTTACCCCCCACCCTGCTTTTTATTTTTTTATTTAATGTCTTGCAGTGATGGGGGTATGCCTCCCTTTGCAAGACGCCCATAATGTAGATGTAGACGTGTTGCGATCTTAAACCCTTTTCAAGAGTCTTATCTCCTTTGGAGAGCGAATAGATAAACTCCTTCGCGAAAACAACAGTCGTAGGACAAGGCGCAAATTGCATTGCACCTAAGAGTACCTGACCATAAATATGAAAAGTAACTCGGCCAGGGTCGAAAATTCGATTTCGCTCATATTTTTATGGTAGATAGGCTGGGGCATCGCAAAAAACTACTGGGTAGTTTTTTTGTTTTTGGCAAAATATCCTTTTATTTCAAAGAAAAACGCAAATTACCAAATTCCGTTAAAATCGTCATTTGACGCGCCATTTTATTAAACAAGTTTGAGAGCGTCGCATGCAAACCACAATAATCTTTCGTCTGTAAAACACTCAAATAATTTTGTGGAATGTTTAAATGTGTACTGGGTCGATTTTGGGGAATGTTGAGTTGTCTTTCTGGGTGCAAAATAATTAAATTTCGAAGACATGTATTTTATTCACTTAAAAGTACTTCGTAAATATAATTAATTTTCACCATGTGCGAAACCTTCAAATGACTTAAGCTTCAAGTGGTTGAATTGTCGAAGGATGGCCTACAGATTCCTATAAAAATTTCTTTGGGCAAATGTTTGTGAGCGACGCGAGAGCTTTTCAAAGTAAGTTAAAAATGCAAATATTTGACCTTCCATCGTCAAATTTCAATTTACGAGCTCGACATGTATCTTACCACGCGCCACATGTCTTGTCCTCTATTAAGTTGAAATAGACACAGAACTGATAATTTCGAAATGTTCTAACCTTGTTTGTTGTAAAAGGTCGGTCCAAAAGCTGATTTAACGTGTTCCTCTCACCATTCGTCCCCGTTGGAGGTACTTTGGGAATTTCTGGGTGGGAATGTGCCGCTGGAACACTGGAACCCTTAGCCTATACCAGAGCTAGTTCAGCAGAATTTTGCTACCCTATACTAGTGTAAACTCCCCAAATCCCCCCATCTATTCACACTGTTGAGGCTGATTTGCGTAAATTTAAACTTGCCACTTTGATTTTTTTATATTTTTGAGTGGCAATTCCTGGTTTCTTTAGGCTAGATAGAATCTTCAACCAACTAGTCAGTTCTAGACCCGAACGCTCTGATTTATATACTCTATTTTAGAGTAAACTGCTTGAAACCCATACCCTTCACAGCGGCACATACCTATATAGCCCATATATGGCAGTTTCCCCCCCCCCCCCCTCCTACGGGAATTCGTCCCATATAAAGCAGTCAAGTCGTCTGTCCGATGTACATCGCCAACTGTCAACGTATTTAATGGTCGAATACCATGAATCTGTGATCATCTTTCGGCGCATATGATTACCACTGCATCTAAGTCAAAAACGGCTAGGTTAGATAGTTGCTTGCTTTGCACTGCACCAAAACATTACGTTTGATCGATGTTATAAAACGTGTCGGCGCAGCACAATCCTTTACAGCCGTTCGTTATTTCATCGTCAGACAATGCTGTCACAGCATCCTATTTTAGCGGGTAGGGGTATATAATATAAATACAAATATAAATATTTGTTTTTATATTAGTATTTTGCCCTGCATATTTTTAATAGAGCACTCTTAGGATAAGTGAAACAATTTATTTATTGTTTTATTCGTTTGTATATATATATTAGTGCTGCACACAAGTTGTGTAGTACGAAACTAAATAGTCAAATCTACAGTTGATTATTACGTCATCTGTTATAATATATGTTTTTATATATTTTTTTGTTAATCGTGTTCCATAGTGTGCATAGCCTCGGTTGCTTGAGGCAAGACCAAGTCACGACTTTCTTAAAAAGTCGCTAAAAAAAAAATTATAGATCAAAGAAGCACGATAAAAATAGGAAATCACAGCGTGACTAATTCGTGAGAAAAACAGACCAATTAGTAGTTACCCTGTTTCCACTCCCCCCCCCTCCCCCCCATGCCACTATATTCAGAGTCTTTTGTTAGCCTTTGTCGTTATAACACTAAAGATCAGAGGCGTTAAAGTGAATTAGTTCCGTTGCTTTTGTGCAATACGGCTATCAACAATCATAGTAATAAATTTACCGAGGCTGAAGAGGATAGACTGTTCACAGCCTTCTATTTTCTCGTATTTTTATGCGATCGTTGAACGCGCGGATAGAATCGCGAGAGAGCTGGACGCCAGCGCAAAACAGAAGACTTCACTGGGTAGGGGGTGAGGACCAAGGTAAATATTTTTCTTGCTGGCTTCGCTCGCGTACCCTACCCCCCCACCCCTGCGTGCTTCGCGCTCGTCTCGCTCGCTTTTTCTTTCGCATGCATAAATAGAGAGGCTGTGAACAGCCTAAAAGATGAAATCGAGCTGATTTTATGCCGAGCGGCGAAGTTCACCAAAAGGAAAAGTTTGCCCACCATGACCGTACTATGTCCTAAACCATCGCACAAAACTTGGATTAGGGTGGAGCAGAAGGTCCAGCACCCGAAGGGGGGAGACTCCCATATAATAAAGACGTGGCTCTCGTCGGAAATTTCTAAAGAAACCCCTATGAGGTACCAAGATCCTGTTTTGTAGGCGTAGCTTGAAATTTCTTAATCCCCTTGGAGGTACTAATTCTTACATAACACATTATCTCATATTTTTTTTGGCTCAATACCCTAAAAAGGTACTGCTAAAGCTCCCGCTGTGGGCATTTTAACGCAAAACACCCTAAGAGGCACGAAAACCGCGTTTTAAACCCCTTCGACGAGCACCCCCGTCATTCATATGGGAGCTCACACCTCCCCCTCCCCCTCACCACGGGGGTCTAGCGCCAGATGCGGGGTTCTGGAAGACATTTCCGGCCATGGTAAAAGCAAATGACCGTGGCTAAAAGGTGAAAGAGGGTTGGGAAAGAAGGAGTCTGAGGTAATCTTACCCAAAATTGGTTCGTGCGTATAAGGTGGGTCAGGTACCATACGTGTCATCCAGCGCGTACTCGCGCTCTCCTCCCTCTCCAACACATGTTTTCCGTCATGACAAGTCTTTAAAAATCATTCCTCAGCTCCCAGTTGTGATCGCAGAATCTCACTAAAACGCTTCAGGCGTTAATTTGCGACGTAGTTTCCGTGCGAAGATCGGGCGACATCGGACACTAAAAAAACCCTGCAAACCAGGGGAAGGGTTTGTAAAGATTTGTCGTGTCAAAACGCATGTGTGGGAGAGGGAGGGAAGTGCGAGCGCGCTGGATGACGCGTTTGGGATTAGGATACGATCATGTTGCGAAAAGCGATTTCCGAAAAGAAACCTTTGCAAAAGACGCTAACATTCTCCAACTGTCGCAACTTGAAATATTCGAAAACAAATTCGGCCAGGCTGTAAAAAGAATTGACGACTTCGTTTTATTTTGGTTTGATTTCGTGCGAACTGTCAAATTTTATTTTAACCGGCCACCTCTTTTAAGCTGTTGCGGTCATCTTTTGGTCGTCCCGATGAGGGTTTTTTTTTTAAAATTGTTTTTACCTCTATCAAACGGCCACGGCCACCCAAAATTTAAAAACTTTGTTTTGAAAAAGGCGATCTGATTGCAAATAAGAGTCCGAAATTGAAGGTGACGAGTGATAATTCAAACACACGTTTCTTTATATCGTGATTGTCTTGACGTAACTCCATGTTCACTACGAAATTAACCCGGTGGTGAAAAATATTCAAGGTACACCAACCTCTATTTAGCGGCGAACTTATATTAAGCGGTCATCTCCCATTTCCCTAAGGGTGGCCGCTGTCAAAACAGGGGTTCAACTGTATTATATGTAAACCGAAAAAAAATTTGCTCTACTCCTTCTTTTCATTCCTTTATTTTCCCTCTTCCTACTCATCAAGATTGTGTACCCGCTCCTTGTCAAGCCCTAGGCTAGAAACTTGTCCTACCCCTATCACCTGAAATGGGATGACAGCATTGCGTGACGAACAAATAAGGAAACCGCTGAAAGGATTCAAGCAGCAATCGATCAACAGCTGGATCAAACGTAATTATATTTTGATGCAGTGCAAAGCAAGCAACTAGCTACAAATGACTTAGCCGTTTTTGACTTAGATGTAGTGGCGATCATATGCGCCGAAAGATGATCACAGATTCAAGGTATGCGACCATTAAATACGATGACAGTTGACGGTGTACATCGGACGTAGTGTAAACGGAAAACAACTTTACTGCTTTATATACGACGAATGTTGAGGGAAACACGTTAAATCGGGTTTTGGACCTACTTGTACTTTTTACAGCAAACAAGGTTAGAACATTTCGAAATTATCAGTTCTGTGTCTATTTCAACTTAGTCTAGGACAAGACATGTGGCGCATGCTAAAATATATGTCGAAGCCGTAAGTTGAAATTTGACGACGGAAGGTCAAATATTTGCATTTTTAGCGTACTTTGAAAAGCTCTCGCGTCGCTCACAAACATTTGCCCAAAGAAATTTTTATAGGAATCTGTAGACCATCCTTCGACGATTCAACCACCAGAAGCTTAAGTCATTTGAAGGTTTTGCACATGGTGAAAATTAATTATATTTACGAAGTACTTTTAAGTGGATGAAATACATGTCTTCGAAATTTAATTATTTTGCACCCAAAAAGACAACGCAACATTCCCCAAAATCGACCCATAGTCTACCAGTACACATTTAAACATTCCACAAAATTATTTGAGTGTTTTAAAGACAAAAGCTTATTGTGGTTTTGCATGCGACGCTCTCAAACTTGTTTAATAAAATGGCGCGTCAAATGACGATTATAACGGTATTTGGTAATTTGCATTTTTCTTTGAAATAAAAGGATATTTTGCCAAAAAACAAAAACTACTTAGTAGTTTTTGTCATGGCCTAGCCTATCTACCATAAAAATATGAGCGAAATCGAATTTTCGACCCTTGCCGCGAAATTAAGAATTTGCCTGATTTTTACAGGCAGACACTCTTAATTTGCATAAACTTTCAAGTTGTGATTTTTGCGGATAACTTCCAAGAATTTGCGACCCTTAACGCAGTTTATGAATAAATATTTAAGCTACATATATTTATTGAATCAAGGCAGGAGCATTTTTAAAAAGGAACTCATTTATAAGGTGTGATGCGGCATTCTGTTTTGCTATTTATTTTGGTTTCATACTCGTCTAGTTCATGTCACGCAACATGATTTTCTTTAGCATTAAGACACAGTTTTCTAAAAGAATTGGCGATGGCTAAGACTGCTAAATATATTTGAACTACTGGTGAAATAAATTTGGCTAAACTATCGTCAATGCAGATTTTCCTTAGGACTTGGCAAGAACGTTAACATTGGTTCGTCACTAATCACGCACAATTTCCAGCACTCTAGGAGTTTTAATTTTCCCGCGCAATTTACCTTTAAAATCACACGTTATTTTTTTTTCCTGCACCCTACTAGAAAGCCAACTAACTTGGAGCTAAGATATTTAATTCAAGTTACCGAAAGTCTTATCTTTACAAATTTGGAGATCGACATATCTTGCGTGGTGCAAGAAATAAGTCGCATATTTTTAATGAGCTACCAGTCCAAAAACGTTTTCGTATTTAGCTCGTTTTATTGCAATATGATGTGTTTTACTGCAATGTTCTAAATAATAACAGCAGTAGCCACAGGCAGTCACTGACTGCCTATTTTTTGTCAGTGTTTTCGTAGTTTGAACTCATACCGCGATCGGCTCAATTGTTATCTCACAAGAACGTTTCGAACTTGACCTTTGCTTACCTGGCTGGCTTTCAAGCAATGTAATTCGTAGACCCACCCTTTCCAAAAACGATCGACATCTTTGTATGCGAGATGAACGTATAAGGCGCGATTCTCACCGAAACTTTCTTCGCAAAACACCGCGTTCTGCCACGAAGAGCGAGCAATGTCGCGTTTCTCGTCCCAGTCTCCATGGTCTACGCATGGAACGCCTGGGACCATGACCCCCCTTTTGGCGACCAAAACGCTTGCACGTTATGACTCGGGCTCTCCTACGGAAGCCCGAGTAACAAGTAATAAGGAAAGGAGCTCGGTGGAAGCCGTTCTAAGGATTTTGCATTTCGTACTCTTTCTATAGATAGAAAAATGTTATGGCCAGACTTAAAGCTAATGAGGCAAAAATTTATATAAATCACGTTGTTAGTTCTACGAGGAAACGACCATATAACTGTTCCTCAAGCTTATTCAGGCTACGAAGAAAACGTCGCCACGTTTAAATGTACGTGCGCTTTGAACTCCGCGCGCTCTCAACTTTTTAACGGTTTGAACGACAGGCATGAAATTTCCTTAACTGAGTCTGTTTTCTAAATGTAATATGTATTTATTCTAATTAAATGCACGTGCGCTTGGAGTTGAAACGTTTTTCTTCTTTGCATAAGACTTAACATATTGTAAAATGGGTGGAAGTTTTGTTTAACTGAAGGATTTCACACTAGAAAAAATGTTAACAATACTTACGATATGACATTCGATGTGACAACACCTTGCGGTGAAGACCGCAGATAAATAAACCGATAACCAGGCAAATTAGGAACTGTCTTGCCATAAATCCCATTTTCAGCTAACCTTTTTCGTTCTTCAGTGAGATTTATTGAGCGGGCTTTTTTTTAAGCGTGCTGCCGCACCAAATCAGCTGCGCAATTAATTTGCACACGTCAGAATAAATTACTTACGCCATGGTGATGAATTAACGCTTATGAGCCCGCGTCAAGCGGTTAATCTATAGTTTCCAAGCTTCCCCATCCAACCCATTGACAAAGAGGCACGGAGAGGGAGAGCTAGAGAGGCGAAAAATTAAGTTAAAGCCCACTGGCATTGTTAAGAAGTATTGTTAAACGCAACGGTTAGGAATTACATAAGAATATGCGAGACCGTAGAAAACATCCATGAATCGAAGTCATCGGTGATCCTTGTAAGACAAAATACTAAAGCTAGAGCATCTCTTCCTGTCCGAGCATAAAAGCTAGTAGTGGACGCTTGGCCAAGTAATCAAATCTCTGTATTGCGGGTTCTCATTTTCTTTCCTGTTCTTATGCCTTTTTATTTTCCCTGCAAACATCAGCGATTTCCTCCCCTTACATATACTTTCTGACGGCCTCTTCGTCCTCGCATTAGCCCATTCATTGCCCCATGCGAAACGTTTGAGCGTTCCGTCGATATACGATTTTGTAATAAAGAATTGTTTCATGCTTATCGTTTGTATATCAAGTTCTGGATGCGCGGGGGAAGCTTGGAGAGCACGAAAGAAGCGTAAGAGTTGCTCGCGGCGACAGCCGAGAGTAACTCTAGCTTCTTGAGTGCCCTCCAAACTTCCCAAGTGCATCCATAACTCGAAATACGAACAGCTAAAAGCATGAAACAATTCTTTTATAACATGGCGACAACAACTTGGGCGCTAAAACAAGTTTATTTGTGATTGACTGCAAAGTTCTCACAATACACGGTAAAGGAAAACAAGGTCATTAGGATCCTAACACGCCACAGTCAGTTGAGCGGCGGTTGAACAAAAACGCTTAACTTGGTTTTTAAGATGTCATTAATTATAATAAAAAAATTTAGGCGAACAAAGTCAAAAATTTTCAATAAAAATGTAGACAAACGAAGTCAAAATACTCAAGTTTAAGGAAGTTCGCACAAAAATTTTCCAGTCGATAGATTTTCTTTCTTTCTTTCTTTCTTTCTTTCTTTAACATTTCTTTATACACGGTTAAAAGTCATCAGGTAATACTAATATTTAAAAATTAATACTAATAAACTACTAATAAACAGTCCATGCTAAATACTAATTAATAAAAATTGAAATAGTAAATCCTAATTTAAATATTAAACTAATCCTGTTTTCCTTGAATGCCGTGTCTAACTTTGCTTTTAAATTGATTAAAGGTTTTTATCATCCTGAGATTGCAGGGTAGGCTGTTCCAGAGAGTTGCACAAGATTGCAGTAGTCAAAATGAGGTTGAATTAGAGCACTGTATATATAAAGCAGTGTAGCTGGTGGAACAAAAGGCTTAACTCGTTTTATGGTACCAATCCCAGGTGCAATCTTTTTAGACAATTTATCAATATGGGTTTGCCAAGTTAGGTTGTCGTCGATCAACACACCGAGCGATTTGACTGAGGAGACACGATTTATTGGAACATTATTAATTGAGAGCTCAAGTGTATCTGGAAGGGTACTCAATCTTTGTCTGGGACCAATTAACATAAATTCAGTTTTAGTCGCGTTTAAAGTAAGTTTGTTAGAAGTAAGCCATTTGTTTAAATTACTTAGATCGTGATTTAGATTAGACTGTATAGAGCTCAGATCAGCTCCCGCATATGTGATGTGGGTGTCATCAGCATACATCCTAGGCTGACATGATGATAAGCAGTTGGGCAAGTCGTTAATGTAAATAAGAAATAATAGGGGACCTAGGATTGTTCCTTGAGGTACCCCACATTTTAGCGCCAGGTTTGAGAAAGAGAACCATTAACAAGACATCGTTGTGTACGGTTAGTTAAATATGAGTTGAATCAGTCAAGAGCTATTCCTTGAACTCCGTAAAGGTTCATTTTAGTTAAAAGAATTTCATGATCAACAATGTCGAACGCTTTTTTTAAATCGAGAAAAACTACAGCATTAACATTTCCGCGATCGATATTAGACGCCCAACTATCGGTAGCTTCTAATAGAGCAGTAATAGTCGAATGCAATGAGCGAAAGCCCGACCGTTGTTTAGAAATTACGTCCTCTTTAGTTAGAAAGCTATATAGCTGGTCATACACGATCCTCTCGAATGCCTTAGCAATTACTGGAATGATTGAAATTGGCCGATAATTATTTAGATCAGTTCGCTCACCCTGCTTAAACAACGGAGTAACGCTAGCACATTTCCAATCGTCAGGAAATATACCAGAAGTCTAAGACTTGTTAAAGAGGTCAGATAAAGAGACCGAAATAAGATCAGCACATTCACGGATTAATCTAGCAGAAATGTTATCAAGACCTGTTGCTTTAGATCTAGATAATTTGTTTAGATGAGAAAAAACAATATTACTGCTAGTTGGACAGAAATGGAATGTTTTATTGTTACAAGTGATAAAATTAGTGTAATTCGAATCATCATTTTGACCTATTGGAGGTATTTCATTGGCAAGTCTGGGCCCGATTGCCGAAAAATGGTCATTAAAAGTATCTGAAATTTCACTAGAATTATTGATTACAGCGTCATTTACTTTTAGTTCTTTCACAGTCTCATTGCTTTTACGGCGAGATGTAAGTTCATTAATTGTTTGCCAAGTTTTCTTAGAGTTGCTCTCAAATTGCATAAAAGCTTTCGAAAAATAAGATGCCTTAGCAGTTTTGATCCTATTATTTAGTGAGTTTCGCAGCTTTTTATACTTTGCCCAATCGCATGGATCATTTGACTTAACAGCTTTTCTCTTGGCAGCGTCACGATCACGCATACCTTTCTTCAAGTCTGAGTTGATCCAGGGTGCCTTATGTGATCTTATACGTTTAGTTCTAAATGGAGCATGAATGTTGACAATGCTCAGAAATTTTGCTTTCCAGTCAGCCCACGAAATATTTGGATCATCAGAATTACAGCTCCAGTCTTGTTGAAAGATATCGTTGCGAAATTTTCCACGATTAAAGTTTTGAAAATTTCTGTAAGATATCATGGTAGAATGCCCCTTTGATGGGAAATCGGGAGATAGTTTACGATAAACATAAATAAGGCTATGATCGCTGATGCCAATATGAGAGACAGCGGCGCAGACTACCCTGCCAACATAGTTCGTATAGATTAAGTCAATTAATGTTGATGAGGATTCAGTTATACGGGTCGGTTCAATGATGAGTTGTTGGAGCCCATATAAATCAGATATTTCACATAAACGACGAGTATTCGTATCATAATGGGGAGAGGCCAAATTGCAGTTAAAATCGTCTACTAAGTAATATTCAAAGCCAAGGGAATCTAATTTACCGACAAGTGATTCATAATACAAAAATGACTCTATCGAGGAACAAGGAGGTCTGTACCAAGTGATTACAAAAAATGGCTTTGAATTGGGTTTACGAATTTCTAGACATAAATTTTCAAGGTTAACTACATTCAAATCAGAACGAACCACAAAATTAATCGAAGTTTCTAAGTAGAAGCACACACCTCCACCATTTCTATCTCTATCACGACGAATTAATTCATAGCCTGGAACATGGAGCTCACAACTTTTGATAGATTCATCAAGTTTGATTTCGTTAAGTGAGAGAATATGAATAGAATAATCATCAAGAAGAATTCTAAGTTCATCAATATGCTTTGTAAGACTATTGATATTTAAACCGGCAATTTTAAAACCGCGTCCAGGCGGTAGAGAATAAGAGATATTTGAAAAAGTGGCCGTTGGGGAAGAGGTATGATTATTTTCATTAATTAAAACAGGATCCAACAAATTTGTTGAAACATTAGACTCGACATTCATGGAACTCGGGGATCAATTATTCCTTAAAAATGTATAAAATTTCTTTGCAACAGTTCGTTACCTTCTTTATTTAAGTGGAGTCCGCCTTTGTTAAGTTCCTTTGAGGTAATGTTTGAGTGGCTTACGTGTTTCCAATCGTTTTGCTTACAAAATTGCTTCAGGCGTCGGTTAACAGCTTTGACTGCATCACCGTAGGCATCGTTCCTCGTTGTTAGTTCAGATACGATTATCTCTGCCTCACACGCACCCTCAATTTCTCTGGCTAAGTTAACAATAGCATCCGCGAGGTCATTCGGCGGAGAAGATCTCAAATCATTGGTGCCCACATGCAAACAAATTTGGTCGGGGGATCTTTCAATCGTAGGAATAATTTGTGATTTCATGTCATGAATGTTAGCTCCAGGGAATGGCTTGACAACTACTCGGTGACCCACGGTTTTAGCAACTTTTATACCATGAACATTCTTTATGAGGGAGTCTCCGACAACAACTGTTATCCGCTCGTCATTCTGTGCTGAAGCCTCGCTGTCGGTAGGGTTAGGCTTGTTGTTCGTGGAAGTATATTTAGATTTCGTTCCAGTTGAGGACCTTCTTTGTTTCTTGTTAACACCAGTTTTAACAGTTTTCCAGTCATTAGCGTTCTCTTGAGACTCTTGATCCTTAATTTCATCTTGAATTAATGACTTTGAACTAAGCAAATTTGCCGACGATGGCGTATTATCTGAAATGTTCTCTCGGCTTTGTTGGTACAGATCTTTGGAAATAATTGAAGCAGCGAGTTTTAAGGAATCTCGCTCCTCTTTTATACGGTCGTAACGTTCGCTCATGGCGGCCATCTGTGTACGTAAATAGTCGTTTTCTTCTTTAAACCTTTTGATCGACGACTCCAAACCTGCTTCAGCAGGACGATCATCCGAGCAGGACATTTTTTGTTTGATGTCACGCGTCTCAGATTTTAGATCTTCAATAAGAGGACTGAGACGATGATAACATGGACAATTTCTAACCTCGGGTTGATCATCATTAGTCTTGACAGCCTCGATGTCTTTAGCAACGCTCTTGTTGGTAGCACTCGGGCGAGAGTCTTCGTTCAAAATTGCTGACTTCAGTCTCTCAGACAAAGCGGCTTTATTCCCTGCTTTAGTTAAACCTCGCATGTCAAGTTCAGACTTGAGTTCTTTAAGGCTAAGGTTTTTAAGTTCTTTTCCTTTTAGGGCTGTTCGAAGTAGTTGTTCGTTGTTACTCGTCCCACCATTGCCAGATTCAACAAGATATTCGCAGGGATGAGTATCTTTCACAAGAAAACTGCCGTCATTCGTTGGATTAGTACATAACATTGAAATATCCGGCAAAGAAGCTGACTTTCGCAACGTATTCGAGGAAGAAAATGAACTTTCTTTCGGAGCACATGTCAAACGTCTTGCCGCCATTATGCTAAATTTTTACTGCAGTCAGATAATGAAATACTTGTGTCAGAAATGTAAAAAAGTTGGGGGTCACCAACTTCGTTTCAGAGATAAAGTGTGTGGAAAACTACCCTGATTTTGAAAAATTGGCGCACGTAATTCAGCATGGTCGATAGGGGTTTATAGTTAAAAATTTCGAAGGTGAGTCAACGGAGGCAAACGATCTTAGTCATATTTTGTAGAAGTGGGTCTGTTGCGTAAATAATTCGAAATGTTACCAAGGTTTTCACAAAACTTAACCGTTCAAGAGGCATTTGGAACCGTCGCACAGAGAAACGAAGAGCTAAAGAGAACGGAATTTGATGGTGCATTTTGCAAAAAATTCAAACTTCTAGTCAATAGATTTTCTTAATTTTTTCGCTAAACATGGAAAATCGGTGGAAAAATGATCCATCAAAAGAAACAAAGGCATCACCGAACTTTCAAGATAGTTAAATTCAGGCAAAGCTATAGCAATGGCCATCTGCCCTATCATTGTTCATTTTATTACTTAGCGCGCGCTCTCATGCATGATATGGCGTGAGAATTTGTGTGCGCAGTAAGGATGCACAGAAACAATTAGCGTGAACGTCCTTTTAAAAGTAAACATCTAAGCTTGGCAAAAGTCAAAGGCTCTAAGTAGAGTTTTGATTGTTCACAATAATCTTCACATTGCCGAAAAAAAAGGAACTTGCACTGAACTCAAAGAAAATATTGCAGCTAAATTAATACTGCACAGGTCAGCTTATATACGCACAGATCGTTCATGATGGCTCAATAGGAATTAGGTAGGAGCAGCGAGCGCTATGTGCACGTATACGTAAGTACGTATATCTACGTATATATGTACGTATATGTACGTATATGCTAAGTGTACGTATATCGAGTTATGGATGCATGTGGGAAGTTTGGAGAGCACAAAAGAAGCGTAAGAGTTGCTCGAGGTGACAGCCGAGAGCAACTCTAGCTTCTTGAGTGCTCTCCAAACTTCCCAAGTGCATCCATAACTCGATATACGCACAGCTAAAAGCATGAACCAATTTTTTTATAACATGGCGACAACAACTTAGGCGGTAATACATGTTTATTTGTGATTGACTGCAAAGTTCTCACAATGCACGGTGAAGAAAAACAAAGGCCATTAGGATCCTAACACGCCACAATCAGATGAGCAACGGTTGAGCGAAAACGCTTAACTTGGTTTCTAAAATTGTCGATGAAAAATTCGCTTCTTCGAATTAATTATAATGAAAATGTAGGCAGACAAAGTCAAAAATACTGGATGAAAATGTAGACAAACAAAGTCAAAATACTCACGTTTAAGTAAACATCTTAGCTTGGCAAAAGTTAAAGACTCGAAGTAGAGTTTGGATTGTTCAGAATAATCTTCACATTGCGGAAACTTAAACAAAAGGAACTTGCACTAAAGTCGACGGAAATTTTGCAGGTAAATTGAAACTGCACATGACATCTTATCAGACGCACGGCCGTGCTTACGTAGAGATTTTGTTCCTGATGGCTCAATAGAAATTAGATAGGACTACCGCACGGTATGTTATAATTATTTATCTTTCACGAGACCTAAAACTGATCTTCAGTGTGGTATTTACGATCGTAATTTTAGTGGGCTTCAAAATTTGTTTTTTCTTTCTTTCTTTCTTTTTTTTTTATCTTCTGAGAGATCGTAGAAATATAATACTGTGTTTAACGTGGAACCATTACACCACAAAGACAGCACCGCGACTCGTCTGATAAGTGTAGTTAAGGTGGCCGAATACAGTTTTCGCGCGCACTTTTGCCAATACGATTCAGCGCGCGCACAATGTCTGCAAAAAACAAACATGCCGTCGATTGAGCGATCATTTTATTTACTCAACATCCGCTCTCTGTGTTATTTTTCTCTATAATAGAACGCAGTGTATTAACAGTTCTAATCTTTTATTACAAAGATATGTTAGAAAAGGTAACGATACAAGGAACCCAGCAGTTCTCAGCTTTTTCGTTGTTACCGAAAGAACCTAGTTAAATGCAACGCATGAGTAGTAAGTCAAGAAATTACGATTGAATAGAAAATTGCTATCTCGGGAATATGCCTATTTCTCGAGAACCACTCATTAGAATTTCGCGAAATTTGGCACGAAAGTGCTTTAGGAAATAAGTAACTGGAGTATTGAAAAAAACTGAACTTTAGGAAAGGAAATTCTAGATATTCCACTAAACCTTCAACAAGGGATAATTAAAGATCCCTCTGTTAAATTATTATCAAAATGTTGTTGACTTGTGAGTATCGTTACAAGCTTGTTGCATGCAAAATATAAAGAAAATCTAATGACTAGATTTTCTACACATACGTCAGCTTAACGATTAAAAAACCAAAGCTTGTGTTGTTTACTTGGTTGCTGCCATTTTTGGCGACCGTGGGAACAAGGCTTTTATAGAAAAAGGTGAATCAAACACAGGTATCAAAAACTGTGTTCAGCCACCTTAAGCCGTGTTCAGCGGAGTTTGCAATTGGTTGGGTTACAGGTACGCAATACCCAGTGTTGTAATGATTTCTTTTCTTTTTTATCTTTTGTTTTTTTCTTCCCGATCCAAGGTGATATCAGTCACTGCAGAACTCAGAACTCTGCCTAAAGTCTTTTCCTCTTATTTTCATCTTTTAATTTTCATATTTATTTATTCGAATTTGTCCATATTTATTCAAAGTATCTTATAAATTATAGGCAAACAGATCGTTCGAATTCTTCCCAATTCCCCTGTTCGTTTCTCGCCACAATAATTTTCTTCCGCACCCAACTGGACTTCGCAATAACTCCGATCAGCCGCGGCCATCCTAAAGGAGCTCAATGTTCAATCAACGCTACTAAACTAAACTTTAACGGTCGCCTGGATCACGCCAGCAACTAACGGCAACCCCAACTAACAACGGCAACCAATAAACAATGTCCTAAAATATATTTTTTAACGACCAAACAACGGCAGCTACCACATAAATTAAAGTGTTTCGTAGCAACCAGCACGCCACTACAAGTCAAAATATCTCGTCGTGTAGCTTAACTACAGCACCACACAACAGCCGTTCGCAGGACAACTATCTATACTAGAACAAAACGATCTGACCTGAACTTCAGCTGACTTTGGTCGTGCTTCGATCCCACTTCTGACACCAAATGCAACGCGCGCGAGCGACAACAACTTCCAATCAAAGAGTCCAACAGCCAACGGTTTAATTACTCGACATCCTCACGTTCAGCTTGCTTGTACACGGCAAGTCTACTCACACACACCGGCTACTACATAACGTGATTCTCTTATATGTCTTTTATTGCGAGTACATTGCGCATTCTGTACTCGCCATATAACCGTCTCTTAGCCTTGGAACTTGTGCGGGCATACATTCAAATACAACCGCTATACATCTTAGCACGCGCACCTTAGTCCGTGCAACCACTATATCAATTTCATTACAGTATATTAAAATTTTATCTCCATGTGATAATCACAAAAGTTCCTATTTCTCACAGTCATGTTTATTCCAAGTGCTGGAAGGGACAGAGCTTGGAGCAGCTGGTGGTACTGAAGTGGGCGTTGCTGGTGCTACTGTAGTAGGAGTAGTTGGTGGTACTGCAGTGGGAGTAGCTGGTGCTACTGCAGTGGGAGTAGCTGGTGCTACTGCAGTGGGAGTAGCTGGTGCTACTGCAGTGGGAGTAGCTGATGGTGCTGAAGTGGGAGTAGCGGTTGGTGCTGCGGTGGGAGTAGCTGGTGGTACTGCAGTGGGAGTAACTGGTGGTACTGAAGTGGGAGTAGCTGGTGGTACTGCAGTGGGAGCAGCTCGTGGTACTACAGTGGGAGTAGCTGGTGGTACTGAAGTGGGAGTAGCTGGTGGTACTGCAGTGCGAGTGGCTGGTAATACTGCAGTGCAGTGGGTGTTGGGGTCTCCTGTAGGTTAGCTCTGCGGTTTTGGAGCAGCTTCAACGCCAGGGTTAACATTAGGTTTAGTACATGTAGTGGATTCAGCTTCCAGTACCCCAGTGGGAGTAGTTGAATTTGGTACAGGGTTAGGATCAGATGTAACTGGATCAGGTTTGTAATCTAAATCCATTGATACAGTTTCACTTTCAATAACACGTTCACTCACACCCTTTTTGCCACGCTTAGGGACGGGTTGTCCTGCTGTCACATCAACATTAACTTTAAACTTTCTTTTCATTATCTCGGCCCTTTCACCATGCCGTCCAGACAACGGGTTTCGGCTTTTCGCTGTTGGGATCTCCTTAAAGCTACTTGAACTTTCTGACTTGGAAGTATACTCGACTTTGATGTACTCGACTTCGATGTACTCGACTCGGATGTACTTGACTTGGAAGTACCCTTAGTTGGCGGCTTTTCTAAGACCAGACCTTCTTCCTTCTGGGCAGCATTGCTCAAGATATTAATACAATCATGTACAAGGCTGCACAATTCCTTCAAGCTTTCAGTGTCATCCACACTGATGTGAGTTAATGATATGACTTCTTTTATGGCTTCTTTGCACTTTCAATTGTGTTCCCCGTTTTACGTGATTTCAGTTTATCGGGAAGTTTTGAAGGCTCTTCATCGAAAATCACATTTGAGCCATGAACCTTGTTTTCCGGTATCGCATCTTCCGTTTCCTCTCCCTCATCAATTTTAGCAATTGGCTCTTTACGAAACACGACAACATGTGCCAAAGTTAACAAAGGAGATTCTCTGCAATGCGCAGGGAATTTGTCAAATCCCCAACCTTTGAAATACCTAAACAGAGCTGAGAAGAGCTTTCAAGGAAGGCGGTGCTTCTCCCAATCAACGCATTCACAATGTGGAATTCTTTCATCGTCACCAAACGACAAGCAATACCAGCAACCCTGGGTGTTGGGATCCAAGCTTTTAACTTTAAATGTGCCTCGGTCTTCATCTCTCACTTGAATGCATTCTTGCCCTATCTCGACAGCTGAAGACAGCCTATCCAAGTAGTTATTGATAAGCGAGGGAGGACGGTCGTGGAGATAATGAGGCACATCAGCATTTTACTGGCGGTACTGACTGGAAGTCTAACATTGTTTTCGACATATCTGTGGCGAGTAAAACTACAGAAACGAATTTTTTTCTGAAACTCGAGGTAAATTTATTTAACCCAGCCGACACATAAATGAGTAATCATTAACTAATTGATAATCAATCAATCAACAAAGCAATGACAGGTCACTGGCTAATCAATTTATTATTCGTTTCTATCAGTTATTACTGTTGCCACTTGTACTAATGTTTTTGATATATGCGCCTAAAAGGTGAAAACTGCTGGAGGTGATTACCCTCAGACCGTTGCTGAACGGAACTTCCTTTTCAAAGCTCTTTTACGGCCCGCCAAGGGTTAAAACGCTAATTTCCCATTACTTTTTTTTGCTACCGTGGGAGGGAAAATAAGTGGTGGTTTGACCTCTGGAATGACCCTGTGAACAAAACAGAAGAGGCAATTTCGAAAAAAAAAATTGTGGGCCGGGATTCTTATTTACAGGCGTATGGACACAAGGAACTTAAACGACGTGATATTACAGACTGATATTATGACCTTTAACTAGTGTATTGCCTGTCGCAGCTTTTTGGGAGAAACTCCTATATCAGAATGCTTAGCATGGTACTCAAGGAAGAGTTCTGTCTTCCCACCAAATCTGTCTGATTTAAAACCTAAGTTTTGGCGTTCGGAGCCATTGTTGGTGTTGACATTGAGAAGTATTCTGTCTTTGCGGTATGCCCAAACCCAGCGCTGAAAAACAGAAACAAAAAGAATGAGTATAAACCTGGTGTAGTTTTGTTGTAGCGGATTACGCGTAGAATGTGATGAGAAACAAAACGCCACAGGCATGTAGTTCTTATTTTAGCGCATGCCTTACTAGGTAGTCCATTTTATAAGAAACAGTTTGAACCCAGGAGTATCAGTAGTTCATCTAGGGTGATCATCCAGGTGATGGTTTGTCCGGAAAGGAACTGTTATCATCTTCAGAGTCAAGTGAGTCGCTTGACTCTGAAGGAGACTTCCGCTTAGTATGTCGAGACATAAGTCACCAACGACAGTTCTTTTCAGAACTAACATTACCCGGTAGTCATACATATCACTTTGAATAAATTCCGTTTTCCGACTTGTCTTGAATCTGGAAAATGTTGAAGAGATATACCCTTAAAAATGAAACAATGAATTCAAGTCGCCAGAGGTAAACTTACACTAACAAACAGTGGGGAAAAATTGTATTGTACAACGGACAATGGACTTAAATGGGCCTAGTATTGTCTCAGCCTAGTTTTTTCAAACCTTTTTCTAAAGAGAGACTGTCCCCAAAGTTCTTCGTCGTCTTTACGTAGCTGCACCTTCTCCTCGACCACCTCAACTGTGCTTGCGCGGGCAATCCTTCTCATTGCAGCTAGGGCTTTCGTCTTTAAATGGCTCCTTCCGTTGCTGATTTTTGACAGCCAACGCTCCTACGCTTGCTTTCTATGAAAGTCACATATGTAGACCAGACATCCTAATAAAAGAGAATTAGTTTTATTGTCAAATATAAGGCAGTCTCGATCAACACGTCGATCTACACATTATTGCAATTGCGGGCATGCGCTGAACTGTTTTTCTTCTGTATGCGCTGTTCCTAAGCTATTTTATGACCAGGGATGTTCCTAAAGTATATTTCAACAAACAACAAGAACAAAACAAACAAACAAACAAAAGAAACCTCACGATATTACCAATTTCCACTCATTTCAAAGGTACCTGGGAAAAAGATCTTCCACTTCCGAAATCTCTTCTTCAGCATAATCAACCATGAAGTGTTTTGGAGCCCAATCAGGATTCCACTTCTTAATGACAGACAAAGCCTCTTTAACAGCATCAGTGGTCTCCGATTGTGTTACAAACGAAACTACAACTTTGTATTCCATATTCGTATTTACAACTGGGAAATAGAAGGGCAGAGAATATTTCGTTGTACTATAGATGTCACCTAAAAGGGACAGCTCATTCCCGTATCTGTTAAGGAAACGTCGTTGGCAGCTCGTCCGGTGGACGAATAGCAGGCCTTTATTCAAGGTGCTATCGTCCACTTTCATTTTCTCCAGATCGTCGTCTTCCAGTTCGCCTTCTTCAACACTGCCTTCACTGTCCACAGCGGCATCCTTGAATTCTGGGTCAAGAGAGAGACGAAATTCGAAAAAAGCTCCCTCGTTTTCAGCTCGCTAAACTTTGATTTTTTTCAATGACGCTCGCCTGGTCAACCTTTGCCAAACGCTGTTTGATAACTGCATTGCACATGTGATTTTTTATGGTGCTCTTGCAAGGGCAGAAGCGTTTTTTAGACTTCGGGGGAGGCGCGCTTTCCGGAAATAGACTATTCTTCACATACATATGGATGTGGCGTTTCATCTCGTTTACATCTCGGAAACCATCCCAGGCTAAAGCTTGTATTCTTTCCAATATTCTTGGGTCGATTCTTTGAGATATTCCAGCCACCTGTAACCCAAAAGCAGAATTTTGTTTACTCCAGGATTCATTTTTCGTGTATTCTGTGACGAAATGTTGCGGTCGGGCGATACCCTTCCACTTGTTTTGGCCTTTAACAAAGAGACATACCTGTCCTAAAAATGACTAGCGTTGTAGGAATCCCGTGAAAATTCAATATGTACCCGGTTTTCTCCCCTCGCCTTTCCATTTGTAATGTCAGCCCTGAGTTGCTCAGAGGCCCTTTTTCTTCTTCTCTCCGTGTTTTCTGAGATCTTTAAACAGAAAGAAAAAAAAGAAGAAGTAAAAACAAATTGTGACTGCCTTCAAGTGATAAAGGACCCCTTGAACCTTACGCAAAAATGGCTGCCATTGACATCTGTTATCTGGTCAAGTTTCTACAACCACTCACCGGGTAACATCAAAAAGAAGTGACATAATACACTACACTGAGACATTTCGGTACTTATTTAAAAATGGTAAAGTGTGACTTATTTAAATTTACAAGATTTGTATGGAAAAAAAATCACCACGGCCTGCCTTGCCTTATTTTTATGATTTTTAGATAATACATTTCCATGTAATTTACTCTAGTACCTAGAAAGGAATGTAGCTTTAATACTCCACACAGCGAGTCCTTTTGACTTGATCTTTACGGTGAAGTTATTTATTTATGTTGACAAACGCTTCTTTTTCAAGGACAAAAAAATAACTGAGGGCTTTTTTCATTGTGTGTTACCAGTTACACACGTTTACCGACCTATATCGTACAAGGGGTGAACTAAAGTTCACTTATGTCTTTACAAATTTGGAGATCGAAATTTCTTGCGGGGTGTAAGAAACAAGTCACATGTTTTTAATGATAACAATTGAGCCGCGATCGGCTCAATTGTTATCTCACAAGAACGTTTCGAGCTTGACCTTTGCTTACCTGGCTGGCTTTCAAGCAATGTAATTCGTAAACCGACCCTTTCCAAAAACGATCGACATCTTTGTATGTGAGATGAACGTATAAGGCGCGATTCTCACCAAAACTTTCTTCGCAAAACACCGCGTTCTCTCCCGAAGAGCGAGCAATGTCGCGTTTCTCGTCCCAGTCTCCATGGTCTACGCATGGAACGCCTGGGACCATGACCCCCCTTTTGGCGACCAAAACGCTTGCACGTTATGACTCGGGCTCTCCTACGGAAGCCCGAGTAACAAGTAATAAGGAAAGGAGCTCGGTGGAAGCCGTTCTAAGGATTTTGCATTTCGTACTCTTTCTATAGATAGAAAAATGTTATGGCCAGACTTAAAGCTAATGAGGCAAAAATTTATATAAATCACGTTGTTAGTTCTACGAGGAAACGACCATATAACTGTTCCTCAAGCTTATTCAGGCTACGAAGAAAACGTCGCCACGTTTAAATGTACGTGCGCTTTGAACTCCGCGCGCTCTCAACTTTTTAACGGTTTGAACGACAGGCATGAAATTTCCTTAACTGAGTCTGTTTTCTAAATGTAATATGTATTTATTCTAATTAAATGCACGTGCGCTTGGAGTTGAAACGTTTTTCTTCTTTGCATAAGACTTAACATATTGTAAAATGGGTGGAAGTTTTGTTTAACTGAAGGATTTCACACTAGAAAAAATGTTAACAATACTTACGATATGACATTCGATGTGACAACACCTTGCGGTGAAGACCGCAGATAAATAAACCGATAACCAGGCAAATTAGGAACTGTCTTGCCATAAATCCCATTTTCAGCTAACCTTTTTCGTTCTTCAGCGAGATTTATTGAGCGGGCTTTTTCTAAGCGTGCTGCCGCACCAAATCAGCTGCGCAATTAATTTGCACACGTCAGAATAAATTACTTACGCTATGGTGATGAATTAACGCTTATGAGCCCGCGTCAAGCGGTTAATCTATAGTTTCCAAGCTTCCCCATCCAACCCATTGACAAAGAGGCACGGAGAGGGAGAGCTAGAGAATCGAAAAATTAAGTTAAAGCCCACTGGTATTGTTAAGAAATATTGTTAAACGCAACGGTTAGGAATTACATAAGGATATGCGAGACCGTAGAAAACATCCATGAAGTGATCAGTGATCGTTGTAAGAGAAAATACTAAAACTAGAGTATCTCTTCCTGTCCGAGCATAAAAGCTAGTAGTGGACGCCTGGCCAAGTAATCAAATCTCTGTATTGCGGGTTCTCATTTTCTTTCCTAGTCTTATGCCTTTTTATTTTCCCTGCAAACATCAGCGATTTCCCCCCCTTACATATACTTTCTGACGGCCTCTTCGTCCTCGCATTAGCCCATTCATTGCCCCATGCGAAACGTTTGAGCGTTCCATCGATATAAGATTTTGTAATAAAGAATTGTTTCATGCTTATCGTGTGTATATCAAGTTCTGGATGTGCGCGGGAAGCTTGGAGAGCACGAAAGAAGCGTAAGAGTTGCTCGCGGCGACAGCCGAGAGCAACTCTAGCTTCTTGAGTGCCCTCCAAACTTCCCAAGTGCATCCATAACTCGAAATACGAACAGCTAAAAGCATGAAACAATTCTTTTATAACATGGCGACAACAACTTGGGCACTAAAACAAGTTTATTTGTGATTGACTGCAAAGTTCTCACAATACACGGTAAAGGAAAACAAGGTCATTAGGATTCTAACCCGCCACAATCAGTTGAGCGGCGGTTGAACAAAAACGCTTAACTTGGTTTTTAAGATGTCATTAATTATAATAAAAAATTTAGGCGAACAAAGTCAAAAATTTTCAATAAAAATGTAGACAAACGAAGTCAAAATACTCAAGTTTAAGGAAGTTCGCACAAAAATTTTCCAGTCGATAGATTTTCTTTAAATGTTTACTGCAGTCAGATAATGAAATACTTGTGTCAGAAATGTAAAAAAGTTGGGGGTCACCAACTTCGTTTCAGAGATAAAGTGTGTGTCTACAGGGGTGTATAGTTAAAAATTTCGAAGGTGAGTGAACGGAGGCAAACGATCTTAGTCATATTTTGTAGAAGTGGGTCTGTTCCGTAAATAATTCGAAATGTTACCAAGGTTTTCAAAAAACTTAACCGTTCAAGAGGCATTTGGAACCGTCGCACAGATAAACGAAGAGCTAAAGAGAACGGAATTTGATGGTGCATTTTGCAAAAAATTCGAACTTCTAATCAATGGATTTTCTTAATTTTTTCGCTAAACATGGAAAATAGGTGGAAAAATGATCCATCAAAAGAAACAAAGGCGTCACCGAACTTTCAAGATAGTTAAATTCAGGCAAAGCTATAGCAATGGCCATCTGCCCTATCATTGTTCATTTTATTACTTAGCGCGCGCTCTCATGCATGATATGGCGTGAGAATTTGTGTGCGCAGTAAGGATGCACAGAAACAATTAGCGTGAACGTCCTTTTAAAAGTAGGCATCTAAGCTTGGCAAAAGTCAAAAGCTCTAAGTAGAGTTTTGATTGTTCACAATAATCTTCACGTTGCCGAAAAAAAAGGAACTTGCACTGAACTCAAAGAAAATATTGCAGCTAAATTAATACTGCGCAGGTCAGCTTATATACGCACAGTTCGTTCATGATGACTCAATAGGAATTAGGTAGGAGCAGCGAGCGCTATGTGCGCGTATATGTAAGTACGTATATGTACGTATATGTACGTATATGCTAAGTGTACATATATCGAGTTATGGATGTACGTGAAAAGTTTGGAGAGCACAAAAGAAGCGTAAGAGTTGCTCGAGGCGAAAGCCGAGAGCAACTTTAGCTTCTTGAGTGCTCTCCAAACTTCCCAAGTGCATCCATAACTCGATATACGCACAGCTAAAAGCATGAACCAATTTTTTTATAACATGACGACAACAACTTAGGCGGTAATACATGTTTATTTGTGATTGACTGCAAAGTTCTCACAATGCACGGTGAAGAAAAACAAAGGCCATTAGGATCCTAACACGCCAGAATCAGATGAGCAACGGTTGAGCGAAAACACTTAACTTGGTTTTTAAAATTGTCAATGAAAGATTCGCTTCTTCGAATTAATTATAATGAAAATGTAGGCAGACAAAGTCAAAAATACTGGATGAAAATGTAGACAAACAGAGTCAAAATACTCACGTTTAAGTAAACATCTTAGCTTGGCAAAAGTTAAAGGCTCGAAGTAGAGTTTGGATTGTTCAGAATAATCTTCACATTGCAGAAACTTAAACAAAAGGAACTTGCACTAAAGTCGACGGACATTTTGCAGGTAAATTGAAACTGCACACGACATCTTATCAGACGCACGGCCGTGCGTACGTAGAGATTTTGTTCCTGATGGCTCAATAGAAACTAGATAGGACTACCGCACGGTATGTTATAATTATTTATCTTTCACGAGACCTAAAACTGATCTTCAGTGTGGTATTTACGATCGTAATTTTAGTGGGCTTCAAAATTTGTTTTTTCTTCCTTTCTTTAATTTTTTTTTTATCTTCTGAGAGATCGTAGAAATATATGTAATACTGTGTTGAGAGTGGAACCATTACACCACAAAGACAGCATCGCAACTCGTCTGATAAGTGTAGTTAAGGTGGCCGAACACAGTTTTCGCGCGCGCTTTCGCCAATGCGATTCAGCGCGCGCACAAGGACTGCAAAAAACAAACATGCCTTGGATTGAGCGACCATCTTATTTACTCAACAGCCGCTCTCTGTGCTATTTTTCTCTATAATAGAACGCAGTGTATATTGATAGTTCTAATCTTTTATTACAAAGTTTTGTTAGAAAAGGTAACGATGCAAGGAACCCAGCAGTTCTCAGCTTTTTCGTTGTTACCGAAAGAACTTAGTTAAATGCAGCGCATGAGTAGTAAGTCAAGGAATTGCGATTGAATAGAAAATTGCTATCTCGGGAATATTCCTATTTCTCGAGAACCACTCATTAGAATTTCGCGAAATTTGGCACGAAAGTACTTTAGGAAATAAGTAACTGGAGTATTGAAAAAAACTGAACTTTAGGAAAGGAAATTCTAGATATTCCACTAAACCTTCAACAAGGGATAATTAAAGATCCCTCTGTTAAATTATTATCAAAATGTTGTTAACTTGTGAGTATCGTTACAAGCTTGTTGCATGCAAAATATAAAGAAAATCTAATGACTAGATTTTCTACAAATAAAAAAAATAATGTTAAAGCCTGTTTATATTTATTCATGTTGCCATAGCAACGACACATACGTCAGCTTAACCACTAAAAAGCAAAGCTTGTGTTGTTTACTTGGTTGCTGCCATTTTTGGCGACCGTGGGAACAAGGCTTTTATAGAAAAAGGTGAATCAAACACAGGTATCAAAAACTGTGTTCAGCCACCTTAAGCCGTGTTCAGCGGAGTTTGCAATTGGTTGGGTTACAGGTACGCAATACCCAGTGTTGTAATGATTTCTTTTCTTTTTTATCTTTTGTTTTTTTCTTCCCGATCCAAGGTGATATCAGTCACTGCAGAACTCAGAACTCTGCCTAAAGTCTTTTCCTCTTATTTTCATCTTTTAATTTTCATATTTATTTATTCGAATTTGTCCATATTTATTCAAAGTATCTTATAAATTATAGGCAAACAGATCGTTCGAATTCTTCCCAATTCCCCTGTTCGTTTCTCGCCACAATAATTTTCTTCCGCACCCAACTGGACTTCGCAATAACTCCGATCAGCCGCGGCCATCCTAAAGGAGCTCAATGTTCAATCAACGCTACTAAACTAAACTTTAACGGTCGCCTGGATCACGCCAGCAACTAACGGCAACCCCAACTAACAACGGCAACCAATAAACAATGTCCTAAAATATATTTTTTAACGACCAAACAACGGCAGCTACCACATAAATTAAAGTGTTTCGTAGCAACCAGCACGCCACTACAAGTCAAAATATCTCGTCGTGTAGCTTAACTACAGCACCACACAACAGCCGTTCGCAGGACAACTATCTATACTAGAACAAAACGATCTGACCTGAACTTCAGCTGACTTTGGTCGTGCTTCGATCCCACTTCTGACACCAAATGCAACGCGCGCGAGCGACAACAACTTCCAGTCAAAGAGTCCAACAGCCAACGGTTTAATTACTCGACATCCTCACGTTCAGCTTGCTTGTACACGGCAAGTCTACTCACAAACACCGGCTACTACATAACGTGATTCTCTTATATGTCCTGTATTGCGAGTACATTGCGCATTCTGTACTCGCCATATAACCGTCTCTTAGCCTTAGAACTTGTGCGGGCATACATTCAAATACAACCGCTATACACCTTAGCACGCGCACCTTAGTCCGTGCAACCACTATATCAATTTCATTACAGTATATTAAAATTTTATCTCCATGTGATAACTACAAAAATTCCTATTTCTCACAGTCATTTTTATTCCAAGTATGTTCAAGGTGCGGGGCAGGGGCATTTGACAAACTGAAAATTTAAATGTCAAATGCGTAGGGGAGGGGGAAGGGATGGGGGTGTTGTCTGGGAGGGATTTTGAAGTGGTAAATTTATTGGAATATATCCACGTACATGTAACGCCAATACCGTTCAGTCAGACTTTTCTAAGAGGTACTGCTTTACGTTTTGCAGCATCTTTGCTTCTGTTACATCTCCATTTTCTACCACTGTTTACTGCCAACGCTGGTACATTAACACATGCGGGATGATACCATGCTTTGCATTTGAAGCTGCCCTGGACATATTCACCTTTATCATACGGCAGTCTACATACGCAGTAAATAGCAACAGCAGATATGTTGCAGCTCAAATGAAAAGGTACCCTTCGTGTTGTTCTGGGAAATGGCACCATCGCTCCATTTTCTAGGCAGTTAACATAGTGTTGCCGCATAGATCCTTGATCATACCTTAGATGGACAGGGTCCAAACCATGATCAGTTGCAAAGGCCAGTGAAAATAAGCCACAGTCATTGGGACCCACTTGTCTCTGGACCTTGTCTTTAATGAAATTGACTGTAGAAACGGGATACATCAGCATACGACAAGCGTGTTCTACTGGAATTAAATTGGGCTTTTGATACATGATACCAAAGATTTTGACTGTTCCAGTGCCAGGTGTTGTTGCAATTGTACTAAGGCACACCAAGTCAGACACTGTGTTCAGAATCTGTACGAACTCTGATGTTGAAGGCACAACAAGTGAACCTCTTATTGCTGGATCATGACGGCCATCTACGTAAGGACAATCTTTCTTTAGAAGCAGTGCCCTACATGGATTTCTGAATCAGCAAGCCAGCAGTTCTCTTTTACGATGCTTGCTTTGCTTTCAGGGTAGAGAACAAGTTTATAATCAGGATCATCAGGACAGCAGTTTTCAATTTTGACCCATGAACGAGGATCAGGAGAATTATCGTCTATAATAATAGGACTGGCTGTGCTGGAAGGGACAGAGCTTGGGGCAGCTGGTGGTACTGAAGTGGGCGTTGCTAGTGCTACTGTAGTAGGAGTAGTTGGTGGTACAGCAGTGGGAGTAGCTGGTGCTACTGCAGTGGGAGTAGCTGGTGCTACTGCATTGGGCGTAGCTGGTGGTGCTGAAGTCGGAGTAGCGGTTGGTGCTGCGGTGGGAGTAGCTGGTGGTACTGCAGTGGGAGTAGCTGGTGGTACTGAAGTGGGAGTAGCTGGTGGTACTGCAGTGCGAGTGGCTGGTAATACTGCAGTTCAGTGGGTGTTGGGGTCTCCTGTAGGTTAGCTCTGCGGTTTTGGAGCAGCTTCAACGCCAGGGTTAACATTAGGTTTAGTACATGTAATGGATTCAGCTTCCAGTACCCCAGTGGGAGTAGTTGAATTTGGTACAGGGTTAGGATCAGATGTAACTGGATCAGCTTTGTAATCTAAATCTATTGATACAGTTTCACTTTCAATAACACGTTCACTCACACCCTTTTTGCCACGCTTAGGGACGGGTTGTCCTGCTGTCACATCAACATTAACTTTAAACGTTCTTTTCATTATCTCGGCTCTTTCACCATGCCGTCCAGATAACGGGTTTCGGCTTTTCGCTGTTGGGATCTCCTTAAAGCTACTTGAACTTCCTAACTTGGAAGTATACTCGACTTTGATGTACTCGACTTCGATGTACTCGACTCGGATGTACTTGACTTGGATGTACTTGACTTGGAAGTACCCTTAGTTGGCGGCTTTTCTAAGACCAGACCTTCTTCCTTCTGGGCAGCATTGCTCAAGATATTAATACAATCATGTACAAGGCTGCACATTTCCTTCAAGCTTTCAGTGTCATCCACACTGATGTGAGTTAATGATATGACTTCTTTTATGGCTTCTTTGCTTTTTGTGTTCCACGTTTTACGTGATTTCAGTTTATCGGGAAGTTTTGAAGGCTCTTCATCGAAAATCACATTTGAGCCATGAACCTTGTTTTCCGGTATCGCATCTTCCGTTTCCTCTCCCTCATCAATTTTAGCAATTGGCTCTTTACGAAACACGACAACATGTGCCAAAGTTAACAAAGGAGATTCTCTGCAATGCGCAGGGAATTTGTCAAATCCCCAACCTTTGAAATACCTAAACAGAGCTGAGAAGAGCTTTCAAGGAAGGCGGTGCTTCTCCCAATCAACGCATTCACAATGTGGAATTCTTTCATCGTCACCAAACGACAAGCAATACCAGCAACCCTGGGTGTTGGGATCCAAGCTTTTAACTTTAAATGTGCCTCGGTCTTCATCTCTCACTTGAATGCATTCTTGCCCTATCTCGACAGCTGAAGACAGCCTATCCAAGTAGTTATTGATAAGCGAGGGAGGACGGTCGTGGAGATAATGAGGCACATCAGCATTTTACTGGCGGTACTGACTGGAAGTCTAACATTGTTTTCGACATATCTGTTGCGAGTAAAACTACAGAAACGATTTTTTTTCTGAAACTCGAGGTAAATGTATTAACCCAGCCGACACATAAATGAGTAATCATTAACTAATTGATAATCAATCAATCAATCAATCAATGACAGGTCACTGGCTAATCAATTTATTATTCGTTTCTATCAGTTATTACTGATGTCACTTGTACTAATGTTTTTGATATATGCGCCTAAAAGGTGAAAACTGCTGGAGGTGATTACCCTCAGACCGTTGTGGAACAGAACTTCTTTTTCAAAGCTCTTTTACGGCCCGCCAAGGGTTAAAACGCTAATTTCCCATTACTTCTTTTTGTTACCGTGGGAGGGAAAATAAGAGGGGGTTTGACCTCTGGAATGACCCAGTGAACAAAACAGAAGAGGAAATTTCGAAAAAAAAAATTGTGGGCCGGGATTCTTATTTACAGGCGTATGGACACGAGGAACTTAAACGACGTGATATTACAGACTGATATTACGACCTTTAACTAGTGTATTGCCTGTCGCAGCTTTTTGGGAGAAACTCCTATATCAGAATGCTTAGCATGGTACTCAAGGAGGAGTTCTGTCTTCCCACCAAATCTGTCTGATTTAAAACCCAAGTTTTGGCGTTCGGAGCCATTGTTGGTGTTGACATTGAGAAGTATTCTTTCTTTGTGGTATGCCCAAACCCAGCGCTGAAAAACAGAAACAAAAAGAATGAGTATAAACCTGGTGTAGTTTTGTTGTAGCGGATTACGCGTAGAATGTGATGAGAAACAAAACGCCACAGGCATGTAGTTCTTATTTTAGCGCATGCCTTACTAGGTAGTCCATTTTATAAGAAACAGTTTGAACCCAGGAGTATCAGTAGTTCATCTAGGGTGATCATCCAGGTGATGGTTTGTCCGGAAAGGAACTGTTATCATCTTCAGAGTCAAGTGAGTCGCTTGACTCTGAAGGAGACTTCCGCTTAGTATGTCGAGACATAAGTCACCAACGACAGTTCTTTTCAGAACTAACATTACCCGGTAGTCATACATATCACTTTGAATAAATTCCGTTTTCCGACTTGTCTTGAATCTGGAAAATGTTGAAGAGATATACCCTTAAAAATGAAACAATGAATTCAAGTCGCCAGAGGTAAACTTACACTAACAAACAGTGGGGAAAAATTGTATTGTACAACGGACAATGGACTTAAATGGGCCTAGTATTGTCTCAGCCTAGTTTTTTCAAACCTTTTTCTAAAGAGAGACTGTCCCCAAAGTTCTTCGTCGTCTTTACGTAGCTGCACCTTCTCCTCGACCACCTTAACTGTGCTTGCACGGGTAATCGTTGTCATTGCAGCTAGGGCTTTCGTCTTTAAATGGCTCCTTCCGTTGCTGATTTTTGACAGCCAACGCTCCTACGCTTGCTTTCTATGAAAGTCACATATGTAGACCAGACATCCTAATAAAAGAGAATTAGTTTTATTGTCAAATATAAGGCAGTCTCGATTAACACGTCGATCTACACATTATTGCAATTGCGGGCATGCGCTGAACTGTTTTTCTTCTGTATGCGCTGTTCCTAAGCTATTTTATGACCAGGGATGTTCCTAAAGTATATTTCAATAAACAACAAGAACAAAACAAACAAACAAACAAACAAACAAACAAAAGAAACCTCACGATATTACCAATTTCCACTCATTTCAAAGGTACCTGGGAAAAAGATCTTCCACTTCCGAAATCTCTTCTTCAGCATAATCAACCATGAAGTGTTTTGGAGCCCAATCAGGATTCCACTTCTTAATGACAGACAAAGCCTCTTTAACAGCATCAGTGGTCTCCGATTGTGTTACAAACGAAACTACGACTTTGTATTCCATATTCGTATTTACAACTGGGAAATAGAAGGGCAGAGAATATTTCGTTGTACTATAGATGTCACCTAAAAGGGACAGCTCATTCCCGTATCTGTTAAGGAAACGTCGTTGGCAGCTCGTCCGGTGGACGAGTAGCAGGCCTTTATTCAAGGTGCTATCGTCCACTTTCTTTCCCTCCAGATCGTCGTCTTCCAGTTCGCCTTCTTCGACACTGCCTTCGCTGTCCACAGCGGCATCCTTGAATTCTGGGTCAACAGAGAGACGAAATTCGAAAAAAGCTCCCTCGTTTTCAGCTCGCTAAACTTTGATTTTTTTCAATGACGCTCGCCTGGTCAACCTTTGCCAAACGCTGTTTGATAACTGCATTGCACATGTGATTTTTTATGGTGCTCTTGCAAGGGCAGAAGCGTTTTTTAGACTTCGGGGGAGGCGCGCTTTCCGGAAATAGACTATTCTTCACATACACATGGATGTGGCGTTTCATCTCGTTTACATCTCGGAAACCACCCCAGGCTAAAGCTTGTATTCTTTCCAATATTCTTGGGTCGATTCTTTGAGATATTCCAGCCACCTGTAACCCAAAAGCAGAATTTTGTTTACTCCAGGATTCATTTTTCGTGTATTCTGTGACAAAATGTGGCGATCGGGCGATACCCTTCCACTTGTTTTGGCCTTTAGCAAACAGACATACCTGTCCTAAAAATGACTAGCGTTGTAGGAATCCCGTGAAAATTCAATATGTACCCGGTTTTCTCCCCTCGCCTTTCCATTTGTAATGTCAGCCCTGAGTTGCTCAGAGGCCCTTTTTCTTCTTCTCTCCGTGTTTTCTGAGATCTTTAAACAGAAAGAAAGAAAAAAAGAAGTAAAAACAAATTGTGACTGCCTTCAAGTGAGAAAGGATCCCTTGAACCTTATGCAAAAATGGCTGCCATTGACATCTGTTATCTGGTCAAGTTTCTACAACCACTCAGCGGGTAACATCAAAAAGAAGTGACATAATACACTACACTGAGACATTGCGGTACTTGTTTAAAGATGGTAAAGCTGTGACTTATTTAAATTTACAAGATTTGTATGGAAAAAAAATCACCACGGCCTGCTTTGCCTCATTTTTATGATTTTTAGATAATACATTTCCATGTAATTTACTCTAGTACCTAGAAAGTAATGTAGCTTTAATACTCCACACAGCGATTCCTTTTGACTTGATCTTTACGGTGAAGTTATTTATTTATGTTGACAAACGCTTCTTTTTCAGGGACAAAAAATAACTGAGGCCTTTTTTCATTGTGTGTTACCAGTTACACACGTTTACGGACCTACATCGTACGAGAGGTGAATTAAAGTTCACTTAAGTTTAAAGGGGCTATGTCACGGGTGATGCATCTTAATAAAGCTGGCCAATATTTCCAAATTTGTCCTTCTGTAATCCACCAACCTTCATCAGCTTTAACCATCCTTTGTAATTAGTTATCAAATCAGTGGTGTTTTCTTCCTTCAAAAAAACTACTTCTTTGGGACGCATCGTCTGACGTCATTGTTTTGAATATTTAATGAGGTCCTTTCGAGGCATTCCTTTTAACCGCGACCAAAATGTTGAGCATATATCTTAATGAATACGTCATATGCTCAAAATCTTGAGCCTGTGACGTAATCCTGCCCCTTTTAACCCTTTGACGCCCAAGTAGCCATATATTAGCTGTGGTCATACTGCGCACTTTTGCCCTAGGTAAACTTGACTTGCTGACAGTTTTACCTTAGGAAACTTAAGTTTAGAAGTGTGACCGACTTTTCCCCAGTTAAATTACCTAGGGAAAATTTTGTCCATCGAAGCTTGAATATGTCAAGAGAACAATAGAATTTTCCTTGACAGTTACCCTACATGATTCGAAGGGGTAAACTGAAATCCCAGAGTAGTTAGCCAATAGATGCTATCGGCAAACGCGCTGATGACAGATTTGATTTTATCGCGTCACGTTTTACTTGAAAAAGATCGAAGCGCAAGTCTTTTGTCGCTATTGTAGCGTGCGTGTCGGCGTGGGTCAGAGGAAGATGGCGTGCTTTAGATCGAGCGTGTAAGTATGAATCATTTGCAATCAGTACACTTTTCATTTGGCTGAATTTTCTCAAGAGTTAGTTTCCTTGTTTGCTATAGCTTTTATTAATCGGCTGATAATATTTCGTTTCAGAAACCAGTATACTCATGGAGACGAACCGCACCCGATCTATAATAGCTTTCTTTTCAATCGGCTAAATAACAGGATCCAGGGCCTAGTGGAGTGTTCCTACAAAATCAGTTCACCCCGCCAACTTCACTTCGTTTAACTTGGCCCAGCGCCGCTCCACCAGTTAGCGAAATTCCTTCAACGTCGAGCGTAGTTCAATCACCATCAAGCGAAATTCTTTCCATTTCACAATCCCTTGTAAATACCTAGATGTGATTTCCTTCAGTGTGACCTTTTCACCTGGGGAAAATGAAACCCAAGATAAATTTAGCTCGGGTGGACTCAGGTAAATTTTCCCTAGGTAAATCAGTTTTCTCTCGGGCAAAAGTGCGTGGTGTGACCTCAACTATTGTCACTTAATGGTCGTGCCCCTTGTACTACTTGTGACGTCATCAATTTAAATGTCATCACATATCTTTGATAAGCAGATGGTAAAGCTAGGATAGATCTACCTGCGCAACAGTCGCTTTTGGAAATAGATGGCATTTTGACGTAGCAAATAGAAAAACAACGTTATCAGTTTTGGTGCAAAAATGGTGGTAAAATGGCCCATTATACCTATAATTGATCAAGGTCCCATTTCCAGGCTTTGCTCTTAATTTACACCCAACTTTTTAGGACAGCCCGAAAGAATATGAAACGCAAAAGGTAGCGAGAGTAAAAGTCCCGCGAAAAAGGAAAGGAAAAAGGTCAGAAAAAAGTTTCAAGCAGGCAATGGCAGAAAAGTCCAAATTTTGGCTTGTGCGCATGCACCAAATTGAAATATTCTACATCTTTGTACCTAATCTTAGAGAAATCTATCCGTTTGGGAAAAAAAAATTCGTTTTTTCAGTAAAACTAAGGCCCATTTAGCCAAAAAACTGACTTAAGGCTTAAAAACGACATTTTCTTGGTGTACCTTTGGGCTTGAAAGGGTTAACCTAGTTCCTAGGCTTTCTCTCCTCTGCCTCTTATAACGACTGGTGAGGCACAGGAGAGAGAGCCTGGAAAAGAGGCTGATTTCCTGTGACAAATGGCTAACTCTCGAAAAGTCGGCTTCAGAAACATGTTACCATGGTTACTTTACGACCTTTACCACTGTAGCTTAATCAACTTAGTGTTCAACTTGCACGCCGACGCACCTCAGCACTGGCTTTAGAAACTCGCCACAGTCTCACAACTTTTCGTTTTGCGGATTGGTGCGAAACACATCTGCAGGCCCAGACTTTCGAAGAGAGACTTTTAATTGCATAAATACACTTTAAAAAACCAAATGCTAGTTTGAAACAGACGTTTCCTTTGGTTAAAAGCACGGAAACTAAACTCATGCAATGAAATTATTTGTAAACAGCCATGAAAATATTTGTAAACAAACAGTATAGCAATATAAAATATTTCCATATCGTTCATGAGCCAAACAGAGACTTGAGAAATTTGTCATATACAAGTCTTTTATTCAATATGTAGATGTTTTGTCTTAAAAATAAATAGTGTTTTTCCTGTTTGAGCTTAACCAGTATTGCAGAAATTTGTAGGCCTTACAAGTCTTTTGTGACATCAAAACAGGTTTTAATTGAGTTACTGAGATCCAGCTCATAAATCATCGAATTAAGCGTGTAAAGACTTTAACTTGTGGCAAGTTAACAGATATTATTCCAATTAATAAAAATTCAAAAGATTCCAGATAGCAACAGCTAAGCAAGAAGCCAGAGCAGTTCCATTTATGCTGTGAGGGCCAGGCTCCCAAGCACACCAAGAATAAAGGTGCTTAGGTAGCCGCTAACCTGGGCGGAACCTCCCTGGAGACCTTTACCTAAATAGGGAAAAAGAAAACGAAAATCAGTCATGGAAAATTTGAGGACTCATCTTAGTTCCTATTACTCCAGTATCAGAATAGAGTATCACAACAAAAATGTAACTTGGGAGAATTCACATGATTTTTCACATAATTTGCAGACGGCCCGTTTCTCGAAAGTCCTGGAATCTTTTTTCGGGTCCGCAAAGCCATTTTTAATTAATTTGTGTCTAAAAGCAAGGAGATTGTAGATGTGTAACCATAAGGTTTGAGATTTTGCGACGGCTTTCTGGGTGCGAAAACTTTTCGGGACCGCCAAAAGACCTCAAGCTGTGTAAACTCAGTGTTTTTCAGTATTTCTTAAATGCTTAAGAGTGCCTGCCTGTAAAAATCAGACAAATTCTTAATTTCGTGGCAAGGGTCGAAAATTCGATTTCGCTCATATTCTTATGGAATCAGTGACGATTATATAAATACACACCTATTATTATATATATGAACAAACAGATGAACAAAGATTAAATTGTTTCACTAATCCTGAGAGTGCTCTATACAAAATAGATCAAAATGTGCAGCATATGCCGTGACAGCATTGTGTGACGAACAAATAACGGCTGTAAGATTGTGCTGCGCCGACACGCTTTTCAGCAATGGTCAGCAATCGATCAAACGTAATATTTTGGCGCAGTGCAAAGCAAGCAACTATCTACAAATGACTCAGCCGTTTTTTACTTAGATGCAGTGATGTTCATATGCGCAGAAAGAGGGTCACAGATTCATGGTATTCGACCATTAAATAAGTTGACAGTTGGCGATGTACATCGGACGTTATGTAAACAAAAGCAAACTTCTGCTTTATGTGCAACGAATGGTGAGAGAAACGCGTCAAATCGTCTTTGGACCTGCCTTTTACAGCAAACGAGGTTAGAAAATTTCGAAATTATCAGCTCTGTGTCTATTTCAACTTATTATAGGTCAAGTCATGTGGCGCATGCTAAAATATACGCCTAACCCGTAACTTGAAATTTGACGACTGATGGTCAAATATTTGCATTTTTAACGTACTTTGAAAAGCTCTGGCGTCGCTCACAATCATTTGCCCAAAGAAATTTTTACAAGAATCTGTAGACCATCCTTCTGCGATTCAACCACCAGAAGCTTAATCCATTTGAACGTTTCGCACATGGTGAAAATTAATTATATTCACGAAGTACTTTTAAGTGAATGAAATACATGCCTTCGAAATTTAATTATTTTGCACCCAAAAAGACAACGCAACATTCCCTAAAATCAACCCAGTACACATTTAAGCATTGCACAAAATTATTTGAGTGTTTTAAAGACGGAAGAATGATGTGGTTTTGCATGCGAGGCTCTCAAACTTGTTTAATAAAATGGTGCGTCAAATGATGATTTTAACGGAATTTGGTAATTTGCATATTTCTTTGAAATAAAAGGATATTTT